>NC_091292.1:672757-768495 GCF_038502225.1 Cherax quadricarinatus
TGTTGCAGCCACGGTACTGGGAGCTGTTGCAGCCACGGTACTGGGAGCTGTTGCAGCCACGGTACTGGGAGCTGTTGCAGCCACGGTACTGGGAGCTGTTGCAGCCACGGTACTGGGAGCTGTTGCAGCCACGGTACTGGGAGCTGTTGCAGCCACGGTACTGGGAGCTGTTGCAGCCACGGTACTGGGAGCTGTTGCAGCCACGGTACTGGGAGCTGTTGCAGCCACGGTACTGGGAGCTGTTGCAGCCACGGTACTGGGAGCTGTTGCAGCCACGGTACTGGGAGCTGTTGCAGCCACGGTACTGGGAGCTGTTGCAGCCACGGTACTGGGAGCTGTTGCAGCCACGGTCCTGGGAGCTGTTGCAGCCACGGTACTGGGAGCTGTTGCAGCCACGGTACTGGGAGCTGTTGCAGCCACGGTACTGGGAGCTGTTGCAGCCACGGTACTGGGAGCTGTTGCAGCCACGGTACTGGGAGCTGTTGCAGCCACGGTACTGGGAGCTGTTGCCGCCACGGGACTGGGAGCTGTTGCAGCCACGGTTCTGGGAGCTGTTGCAGCCACGGTACTGGGAGCTGTTGCAGCCACGGTACTGGGAGCTGTTGCAGCCACGGTACTGGGAGCTGTTGCAGCCATGATACTGGGAGCTGTTGCAGCCACGGTACTGGGAGCTGTTGCAGCCACGGTACTGGGAGCTGTTGTAGCCACGGTACTGGGAGCTGTTGCAGCCATGATACTGGGAGCTGTTGCAGCCACGGTACTGGGAGCTGTTGCAGCCACGGTACTGGGAGCTGTTGCAGCCACGGTACTGGGAGTTGTTGCAGCCATGATACTGGGAGCTGTTGCAGCCACGGTACTGGGAGCTGTTGCAGCCACGGTACTGGGAGCTGTTGTAGCCACGGTACTGGGAGCTGTTGCAGCCATGATACAGGGAGCTGTTGCAGCCACGGTACTGGGAGCTGTTGTAGCCACGGTACTGGGAGCTGTTGCAGCCATGATACTGGGAGCTGTTGCAGCCACGGTACTGGGAGCTGTTGCAGCCACGGTACTGGGAGCTGTTGCAGCCACTGGGAGCTGTTGCAGCTACGGTACTGGGAGCTGTTGCAGCCACGGTCCTGGGAGCTGTTGCAGCCACGGTACTGGGAGCTGTTGCAGCCACGGTACTGGGAGCTGTTGCAGCCACGGTCCTGGGAGCTGTTGCAGCCACGGTACTGGGAGCTGTTGCAGCCACGGTACTGGGAGCTGTTGCAGCCACGGTACTGGGAGCTGTTGCAGCCACGGTACTGGGAGCTGTTGCAGCCACGGTACTGGGAGCTGTTGCAGCCACGGTACTGGGAGCTGTTGCAGCCACGGTCCTGGGAGCTGTTGCAGCCACGGTACTGGGAGCTGTTGCAGCCACGGTACTGGGAGCTGTTGCAGCCACGGTACTGGGAGCTGTTGCAGCCACGGTCTGGGAGCTGGGAGCTATTGCAGCCACGGTACTGGGAGCTGTTGCAGCCACGGTACTGGGAGCTGTTGCAGCCACGGTACTGGGAGCTGTTGCAGCCACGGTACTGGGAGCTGTTGCAGCCACGGTACTGGGAGCTGTTGCAGCCACGGTACTGGGAGCTGTTGCAGCCACGGTACTGAGGGCTGTTGCAGCCACGGTCCTGGGAGCTGTTGCAGCCACGGTCCTGGGAGCTGTTGCAGCCACGGTCCTGGGAGCTGTTGCAGCCACGGTCCTGGGAGCTGTTGCAGCCACGGTACTGGGAGCTGTTGCAGCCACGGTCCTGGGAGCTGTTGCAGCCACGGCCCTGGGAGCTATAGCAGCAACGGTACTGGGAGCTGTTGCAGCCACGGTACTGGGAGCTGTTGCAGCCACGGTACTGGGAGCTGTTGCAGCCACGGTACTGGGAGCTGTTGCAGCCACGGTACTGGGAGCTGTTGCAGCCACGGTACTGGGAGCTGTTGCAGCCACGGTACTGGGAGCTGTTGCAGCCACGGTACTGGGAGCTGTTGCAGCCACGGTACTGGGAGCTGTTACAGCCACGGTACTGGGAGCTGTTGCAGCCACGGTACTGGGAGCTGTTGCAGCCACGGTACTGGGAGCTGTTGCAGCCACGGTACTGGGAGCTGTTGCAGCCACAGTACCGTGAGTTGTTGTAACCACGGTAATGTGGAGATGAAATGTAATGGAAATGGTTGAAATGTAATGTAAATTTATGTAAATAGTGGAAAGTAATAACACCTTAAGGAGAATACAGTTTGTGTGATCATATATTGGGAAATTTCTCCAGAGATAGAAGAAGTTAGCCAATATAGACGAATGATTATCTTCTGAAGAACAAATAAAACCCAAAAAAAATACTGAGATCACATCAAAACCACTGTGAGATCACATCAAAACAACGGAGATATCACATCAAAACAACGGAGATATCACATCAAAACAACGGAGATATCACATCAAAACAACGGAGATATCACATCAAAACAACGGAGATATCACATCAAAACAACGGAGATATCACATCAAAATAGTGAGAAGGTCTTATCAAAACAACGCAGGGTGGGAGGATTATCTACCATGAATCAGAGTATTACGCTTCACATATGTGCACCGAGCAGCTGTTCTTAACATTTTTACGATTACAGACCCTCAGTGGATTACCTAATATGTCCCCATACCCCCCCCCCTTGCACCAGACTGTCGAAATCCTCATCACCAGTCGTATTAGGTACCAGTATGACGTTAGAAAATATCAGAGGCTTGGTTTCACTTTACATGTGGATAGGTAGGAGCAGAACACACCTGGAGTATACCTGGAGAAGGTGTCCAGGCTTCATGGTGGATAAGGGCCTGATCAACCAGGGTGTTACTGTTGGTCGCACGCAACCCGAAGTACGAACCAAAGTTTATTCTAATCTAGCAACAACGTTTTTTTTAAATTGTTTAGAGATCGAGTCTCACCCCCCCCATTATGTGGTTCCCATACCCCATTATGTGGTTCCCATACCCCATTATGTGGTTCCCATACCCCATTATGTGGTTCCTTACCCCCTAAGGCAGTGGTTCCCAAACTGGGGGTAAATTACCCCCTGGGGGTAATTTAACCATTTTTGGGGGTAATGGAGGGGTGACAGAAAAAAAGTTATGAATTCTGAAAATCAAGAAAACAATGCGGTACCCGGTATGAGGATTATTGTTAACTTTGTCTTAGTATATAAAGTTGTAAAGTAAACCTATTATAAGTAAGTAATAAAGTTAAACCAACAATAAACATCAAAAACTAATATACAGTATTAGAAAAGAAGAAATATATAGCTAAGTGTGTGGAAACCCAAAAGTATTTTGACAAGTATGCTTCAGGACAAAAGTCACTCAGTAGCCCAGATCGACCTGTCCAGTACGCGTCACTCACTTCCTGAGGCTGCCTCTATTTCACACTGTCAGTTTATCTGTGAGCATCAGCCGAGGTAGACATAAGCTGGTATGTATGTGTACTGCCCTGTGCAGTATATAGTTAGTATTTACACACTGTTACTGTGAATTTGTAGCTATTATTAATTTTATATATAATGTATGTGTGGTTCTTACGTTTTCAATGGTTTTGCTAGGATTAGCAGAGTATGCAAGGCTGTATACATTCACGTTTAGCCATATATATCAATAACAACAACATTTTGTGAAAGGGGTAACATGCTTTATGTGGCATGTTAAATTGGGTAACAAGCTGAAAAAGTTTGGGAACCACTGCCATAAGGGATAGGTACACCACCAACATCACCATGTTATTGTAACTACACTGTAGATGGTACACCACCATCACCCAGTTGTTGTAACTACACTGTAGATGGTACACCACCAACATCACCCTGTTATTGTAACTACACTGTAGATGGTACACCACCAACATCACCCAGTTGTTGTAACTACACTATAGACGGTACACCACCAACATCACCCTGTTATTGTAACTACACTGTAGATGGTACACCACCATCACCCAGTTGTTGTAACTACACTATAGACGGTACACCACCATCACCCTGTTATTGTAACTACACTGTAGATGGTACACCAACATCACCCAGTTGTTGTAACTACACTATAGACGGTACACCACCATCACCCTGTTATTGTAACTACACTGTAGATGGTACACCACCAACATCACCCTGTTATTGTAACTACACTGTAGATGGTACACCACCATCACCCTGTTGTTGTAACTACACTGTAGATGGTACACCACCAACATCACCCAGTTGTTGTAACTACACTGTAGATGGTACACCACCAACATCACCCTGTTATTGTAACTACACTGTAGATGGTACACCACCAACATCACCATGTTGTTGTAACTACACTATAGACGGTACACCACCAACATCACCCTGTTATTGTAACTACACTGTAGATGGTACACCACCAACATCACCATGTTGTTGTAACTACACTGTAGATGGTACACCACCAACATCACCCTGTTATTGTAACTACACTGTAGATGGTACACCACCAACATCACCCTGTTATTGTAACTACACTGTAGATGGTACACCACCAACATCACCCTGTTATTGTAACTACACTGTAGATGGTACACCACCAACATCACCCTGTTATTGTAACTACACTGTAGATGGTACACCACCAACATCACCCTGTTATTGTAACTACACTGTAGATGGTACACCACCATCACCCTGTTATTGTAACTACACTGTAGATGGTACACCACCAACATCACCATGTTGTTGTAACTACACTGTAGATGGTACACCACCAACATCACCATGTTGTTGTAACTACACTGTAGATGGTACACCACCAACATCACCATGTTGTTGTAACTACACTATAGACGGTACACCACCAACATCACCCTGTTATTGTAACTACACTGTAGATGGTACACCACCAACATCACCATGTTGTTGTAACTACACTGTAGATGGTACACCACCAACATCACCCTGTTATTGTAACTACACTGTAGATGGTACACCACCAACATCACCCTGTTATTGTAACTACACTGTAGATGGTACACCACCAACATCACCCTGTTATTGTAACTACACTGTAGATGGTACACCACCAACATCACCCTGTTATTGTAACTACACTGTAGATGGTACACCACCAACATCACCCTGTTATTGTAACTACACTGTAGATGGTACACCACCAACATCACCCTGTTATTGTAACTACACTGTAGATGGTACACCACCATCACCCTGTTATTGTAACTACACTGTAGATGGTACACCACCAACATCACCATGTTGTTGTAACTACACTGTAGATGGTACACCACCAACATCACCCTGTTATTGTAACTACACTGTAGATGGTACACCACCAACATCACCCTGTTGTTGTAACTACACTGTAGATGGTACACCACCAACATCACCCTGTTGTTGTAACTACACTGTAGATGGTACACCACCAACATCACCCTGTTGTTGTAACTACACTGTAGATGGTACACCACCAACATCACCATGTTGTTGTAACTACACTGTAGATGGTACACCACCAACATCACCCTGTTGTTGTAACTACACTGAAGATGGTACACCACCAACATCACCATGTTGTTGTAACTACACTGTAGATGGTACACCACCAACATCACCCTGTTGTTGTAACTACACTGTAGATGGTACACCACCAACATCACCCTGTTATTGTAACTACACTGCAGATGGTACACCACCAACATCACCATGTTGTTGTAACTACACTGTAGATGGTACACCACCAACATCACCATGTTGTTGTAACTACACTGTAGATGGTACACCACCAACATCACCCTGTTATTGTAACTACACTGCAGATGGTACACCACCAACATCACCATGTTGTTGTAACTACACTGTAGATGGTACACCACCAACATCACCCTGTTGTTGTAACTACACTGTAGATGGTACACCACCAACATCACCCTGTTGTTGTAACTACACTGTAGATGGTACACCACCAACATCACCATGTTGTTGTAACTACACTGTAGATGGTACATCACCAACATCACCATGTTGTTGTAACTACACTGTAGATGGTACACCACCAACATCACCCTGTTGTTGTAACTACACTGTAGATGGTACACCACCAACATCACCATGTTGTTGTAACTACACTGTAGATGGTACACCACCAACATCACCATGTTGTTGTAACTACACTGTAGATGGTACACCACCAACATCACCATGTTGTTGTAACTACACTGTAGATGGTACACCACCATCACCCAGTTGTTGTAACTACACTGTAGATGGTACACCACCAACACCCAGTTGTTGTAACTACACTGTAGATGGTACACCAACATCACCATGTTGTTGTAACTACAAACAGGTCAACTTACAGAGATGAACTAGTTATGGCTGTATTTTTTCCTAATTCTTATAAAAACTTTCAACTGTCATTTCCTTTTCATTTTGAGATCTGGATTTACATAATGTCAGAAGAATGAATCAGCAAATCTTTACTTGTAAAAAGAGAAATAAGATAACTCGAAAAAAGCCAAGTGTTTATATTAGATATAAATGTATTCTTTCAATTCATTTGATTATTTTGTACCATTTAAAACAAATATATAATACAATTTAAATGTATAATGTATTTTTTAGACAGGTTGTATATATGATAAGTCTAAACCCACCTGGTCTCAAAAAACATCAATATTTTTGGATTGAATTTACTGTTGTTCCAAGATATAAGTGTTTATAAGTGTACATTATACACCAGAGGAATTCGAATTTGCCTTTCTACTTTCATATCTACTTACCTACCAATGTAACTGTCTACTTATCTATCAGCGTTTATATCTATTTGCACTCTTACCTCCCACAATTTCTCCCTCTCCCTTTCTTTCTTTCTCTCTCTCTCTCTCTCTCTCTCTCTCTCTCTCTCTCTCTCTCTGTCTCTCTCTCTCTCTCTCTCTCTCTCTCTCTCTCTCTCTCTCTCTCTCTCTCTCTCTCTCTCTCTCACACACACACTGGGATGGTGGGATGGAAGGTTGGGGGGGGGAAGGTTGGGGGGGGGAGGGGGAGTCAAAGTTCAGGTCAACATTGGGTGAACCAAAAAAAACTAGTTTTTCCCACAATATCATGAACCAGTTTTCTAAATGATTCGTCCTTCGCTGTGTATTTCTCTGTAATTTATCTGGAATTCACAGAAGTGTTAGCCACACGTTTCGATCATGTTAGCCACACGTTTCGATCATGTTCATCACACGTCTGCAATGCAACTACATAGGTGAAAATTTACTAAGTAATATTTTGGCAACTGTGGCTCTCATTAAATTCGTAAAAATATGAGCACCTAAGAGTTATTTTCGTTTTTTGCATGGCTAGCTATTTCATTTCTTTTTATTTTACATGGCTAACTATTTTATTTCTTTTTATTTTACATGGCTAACTATTTTATTTCTTTTTATTTTACATGGCTAACTATTTTATTTCTTTTTATTTTACATGGCTAACTATTTCACTTATTTTTATTTTGCATGGCTAACTATTTTATTTCTTTTTATTTTACATGGCTAACTATTTTATTTCTTTTTATTTTACATGGCTAACTATTTTATTTCTTTTTATTTTGCATGGCTAACTATTTTATTTCTTTTTATTTTGCATGGCTAAATATTTCATTTGTTTTTATTTTGCATGGCTAACTATTTCATTTCTTTTTATTTTGCATGGCTAACTATTTCATTTGTTTTTATTTTGCATGGCTATTTCATTTGTTTTTATTTTGCATGGCTAACTATTTCATTTCTTTTTATTTTGCATGGCTAACTATTTCATTTGTTTTTATTTTGCATGGCTAACTATTTCATTTCTTTTTATTTTGCATGGCTAACTATTTCATTTCTTTTTATTTTGCATGGCTAACTATTTCATTTGTTTTTATTTTGCATGGCTAACTATTTCATTTCTTTTTATTTTGCATGGCTAACTATTTCATTTCTTTTTATTTTGCATGGCTAACTATTTAATTTCTTTTTATTTTGCATGGCTAACTATTTCATTTCTTTTTATTTTGCATGGCTATTTCATTTCTTTTTATTTTGCATGGCTATTTCATTTCTTTTTATTTTGCATGACTATTTCATTTCTTTTTATTTTATATGACTAACCATTTCATTTTTGGATTTTGCATGGATAACTATTTAATTTCTTTTTGTTTTCCATGGTTAACTATTCCTTTTTTATTTGGCATGAATAACCATTTTATTTCTTTTAATTTTGCATGGATAACTATTTCATTTCTTTTAATTTTGCATGGCTAACTATTTCATTTTTTATTTTTCATGGATAACCATATTTTTATTTTTTTATGGATAAGCATTTATTTTTTATGGATTACCATTATAATTTTTGCATTTATTTTTTGCATAGTTAATCATTTAATTTTATATTTTTTTTGCATGGATAACAATTTCAATTTCATTTTTAATTAATAACCTTTAATTTTTTTTCATGTATAACTTTTTACATGAATAAACAATTTCACTTTTTAATTTTTATTGTTTTTTTGCATGGATAACCATATAAACCGTATTATTATTTTGTAACATGGATGACAATTATTTTTCGTTGATGACGTAGTTAGTCTTCAATGATGAGTTATTTTTCGTTGATGAATGATAGTTATTCTCCGTTGAATGTTTAACACCTGGGTCTTAAATAGACCTCAGTGTTTACCTGTGGGTCTGACAATGTTTACACCTGGGTTCCAGTGTGTTTATTCAGCTTCAATATGACTAGTAAATGAGTCATAGACTTAAAATGACTGGTAAATAAGTCATGGAGCTTGGAAATTACTAATAAACGAGTCATAGAGCGTGAAAATGACTGGTAAATGAGTCAGGGGCTTGAAAATGACTCGTAAATGGGTATTAGAGACTGATAATGACTCGTAAATGGGTCCTAGAGCCTGATAATGACTCTATAATGAGTTAATAATCATACTGCCACCTACAACATGTGTATAGCACCCAGGTGCCTATTTACTACAAGGTGAACCAGAGTCAACAGGTGGGATGAGACTTGCACACGCATCTCCACACACCCCTCGATTAAACCCTGGTCCTTCGGGCGTTATCTTTGCCCCTACTAATGAACCACGAGCCACATGTGACCCATAAAGGGGGGGGGGTCAGGACCCCCTAGAGGAAGGGGAGAAAAGCGAACGGTAAAAGTGGGTGGTGAGCAGAGGGGTCAGTCATGAACAGCATTGAGAGCTCTGCACTGATTTACATATGCATGCAGGAGTGTGTACTTGACTTGCCAATCAGCAGGGTGACTGGCTTACCAATCAGATAAAGGGTTGACTGACTGACTGACTAACTGACTGACGGTGGGGACTTACGGGCATCCTGGGGAAGGAGTCTCATGATGCGTTAACTACTCTGAACATGTTTAGATGATCCATAAACCATACCCCCGGCCGGGATTGAACCCGCGGTCATAGAGTCTCAAAACTCCAGCCCGTCGCGTTAGCCACTATTGGGCCCCTACTTAAACAAGATGGGTCCTACACAGATGACAACAAGGAAATGAGTGAGCTACTCAAGTCCCAATATGACTCAGTTTTTAGCAAGCCGCTAACCAGACTGAGAGTCGAAGATCAAAATGAATTTTTTATGAGAGAGCCACAAAATTTGATTAACACAAGCCTATCCGATGTTATCCTGACGCCAAATGACTTCGAACAGGCGATAAATGACATGCCCATGCACTCTGCCCCAGGGCCAGACTCATGGAACTCTGTGTTCATCAAGAACTGCAAGAAGCCCCTATCACGAGCCTTTTCCATCCTATGGAGAGGGAGCATGGACACGGGGGTCGTCCCACAGTTACTAAAAACAACAGACATAGCCCCACTCCACAAAGGGGGCAGTAAAGCAACAGCAAAGAACTACAGACCAATAGCACTAACATCCCATATCATAAAAATCTTTGAAAGGGTCCTAAGAAGCAAGATCACCACGCATCTAGAAACCCATCAGTTACACAACCCAGGGCAACATGGGTTTAGAACAGGTCGCTCCTGTCTGTCTCAACTATTGGACCACTACGACAAGGTCCTAAATGCACTAGAAGACAAAAAGAATGCAGATGTAATATATACAGACTTTGCAAAAGCCTTCGACAAGTGTGACCATGGCGTAATAGCGCACAAAATGCGTGCTAAAGGAATAACAGGAAAAGTCGGTCGATGGATCTATAATTTCCTCACTAACAGAACACAGAGAGTAGTCGTCAACAGAGTAAAGTCCGAGGCAGCTACGGTGAAAAGCTCTGTTCCACAAGGCACAGTACTAGCTCCCATCTTGTTCCTCATCCTCATATCCGACATAGACAAGGATGTCAGCCACAGCACCGTGTCTTCCTTTGCAGATGACACCCGAATCTGCATGACAGTGTCTTCCATTGCAGACACTGCAAAGCTCCAGGCAGACATCAACCAAATCTTTCAGTGGGCTGCAGAAAACAATATGAAGTTCAACGATGAGAAATTTCAATTACTCAGATATGGTAAACATGAGGAAATTAAATCTTCATCAGAGTACAAAACAAATTCTGGCCACAAAATAGAGCGAAACACCAACGTCAAAGACCTGGGAGTGATCATGTCGGAGGATCTCACCTTCAAGGACCATAACATTGTATCAATCGCATCTGCTAGAAAAATGACAGGATGGATAATGAGAACCTTCAAAACTAGGGAGGCCAAGCCCATGATGACACTCTTCAGGTCACTTGTTCTATCTAGGCTGGAATATTGCTGCACACTAACAGCACCTTTCAAGGCAGGTGAAATTGCCGACCTAGAAAATGTACAGAGAACTTTCACGGCGCGCATAACGGAGATAAAACACCTCAATTATTGGGAGCGCTTGAGGTTCCTAAACCTGTATTCCCTGGAACGCAGGAGGGAGAGATACATGATTATATACACCTGGAAAATCCTAGAGGGACTAGTACCGAACTTGCACACGAAAATCACCCACTACGAAAGCAAAAGACTTGGCAGACGATGCACCATCCCCCCAATGAAAAGCAGGGGTGTCACTAGCACGTTAAGAGACCATACAATAAGTGTCAGGGGCCCGAGACTGTTCAACTGCCTCCCAGCACACATAAGGGGGATTACCAACAGACCCCTGGCAGTCTTCAAGCTGGCACTGGACAAGCACCTAAAGTCAGTTCCGGATCAGCCGGGCTGTGGCTCGTATGTTGGTTTGCGTGCAGCCAGCAGCAACAGCCTGGTTGATCAGGCTCTGATCCACCAGGAGGCCTGGTCTCAGACCGGGCCGCGGGGGCGTTGACCCCCGGAACTCTCTCCAGGTAAACTCTCCAGGTAAACTAGACCAGCTAGCCACAATAAGATTCATCCAACTAGGTATATTTCTACACCATAGGAAAGTTAGCACAGGCACCTCTGTGACCACAAATGCAAGTTTTTACAGACGAATCTCCAGCTAGCGTGGCCGTGACGAACTCTAGCTCAAGTCCCTTCACTGCCGTCAACATGACGCTAGCTGGAGATTCGTCTGTAAAAACTTGCATTTGTGGTCACAGAGGTGCCTGTGCTAACTTTCCTATGGTGTAGAAATATACCTAGTTGGATGAATCTTATTGTGGCTAGCTGGTCTAGTGGCTAACGCGACGGGCTGGAGTTTTGAGACTCTATGACCGCGGGTTCAATCCCGGCCGGGGGTATGGTTTATTTGCAATCGTGTCATTACGATTTCTTGAGTCATGTTTAGATGATATATTTAGCACATGCAGGTGTTCTAACACACACTGGTGTTCTAACACATACAGGTGTTCTAACACACACAGGTGTTCTAACACATACTGATGTTCTAACACATACAGGTGTTCTAACACACACTGGGGTTCTAACATATACGGGTGTTCTAACACACACTGGGATTCTAACATATACGGGTGTTCTAACACACACTGGGCTTCTAACACATACTGGTGTTCTAACACACACTAGGGTTCTAACACATACTGGTGTTCTAACACATACTGGTGTTCTAACACACACTAGGGTTCTAACACATACTGGTGTTCTAACACACACTGGGGTTCTAACACATACTGGTGTTCTAACACACACTGGGGTTCTAACACATACTGGTGTTCTAACACACACTGGGGTTCTAACACATACTGGTGTTCTAACACACACTGGGGTTCTAACACATACTAGTGTTCTAACACACACTGGGGTTCTAACACATACTGGTGTTCTAACACACACTGGGGTTCTAACACATACTGGTGTTCTAACACACACTGGGGTTCTAACACATACTGGTGTTCTAACACACACTGGGGTTCTAACACATACTGGTGTTCTAACACACACTGGTGTTCTAACACATACTGGTGTTCTAACACACACTGGGGTTCTAACACATACTGGTGTTCTAACACACTGGGGTTCTAACACATACTGGTGTTCTAACACACTGGGGTTCTAACACATACTGGTGTTCTAACACACTGGGGTTCTAACAGTTGCCCTAACATACACAGGTGTTCCACCAGGTATAAGAGAGCACACTAAGTGTTCCGTGTGTTCTTTAGTAAGGTGTCGTGTTCGCCTCTGATGCTCATTTGTTTCCAGGTGTTTATGTCCTCTTTAACATTCAGAGAGTGATTTATTGTGCTGTGTTTGTCTGTTTTGCATGGTGGAGATCTTGTCTTGTATGTTTGTTTGTTTGTATGGATAATGTAAGGTGTGTGTACTCACCTATTTGTACTCATTATTTGTGGTTGCAGGGGTCGAGTCACGGCTCCTGGCCCCGCCTCTTCGCTGATTGCTACTAGGTCCTCTCTCTCCCTGCCCCATGAGCTCTATCATACCTCGCCTTAAAACTATGTATGGTTCCTGCCTCCACCACATCACTTTCTAGGCTATTCCATGGCCTGACTACTCTATGACTGAAGAAATACTTTCTAACATCCCTTTGATTCATCTGAGTCTTCAACTTCCAATTGTGACCTCTTGTGTCTGTGTCCCATCTCTGGAACATCCCGTCTTTGTCCACCTCGTCTATTCCGCGCAGTATTTTATATGTCGTTATCATGTCTCCCCTGACCCTCCTGTCCTCCAGTGTCGTCAGGCCGATTTCCCTCAACCTTTCTTCGTAGGACAATCCCCGTAGCTCTGGGACTAGTCTTGTTGCAAACCTTTGCACTTTCTCTAATTTCTTGACGTGTGTGTGTGTGTGTGTGTGTGTGTGTGTGTGTGTGTGTGTGTGTGTGTGTGTGCTCACCTATATGTGGTTGCAGGAGTCGAGTCATAGCTCCTGTGTGCGTGTGCGTGTCAATAAACCATTGTAAAGGTGGTTTATAAAAACCTTCCAATATAAATCATCATCAGAAGCCAGGTCATTAAATGAACTGTCTCAGGTTTACTTACAACTTCAAGGAATGTAGAACAAGTGCCGCTTGTTTCTCTGAAGCAATGGGGGCTACCATTATTATTATTATTATTATTATTATTATAATCAAGGGGGTAGCGCTAAACCCGGAGGATTATACAGCGCCTGGGGGGGGATGTGGAAGGCATTCAGGCTTAATTCGGGGAACTGGAGCACAGATCCAATTCCCTAAATCAAGAGCCCCTCACCAACATCAAGGAACCTTCCTTGAGGGGATGGGAACCACCAGTCTTCCTAAGAGCGAGGTTAACGAGGCACCTATCAGTAATGACCTCGTTGAGTGTGATAACGAGAGGCAATGGTTCTGCTGGTTACATATATCGTTATCACAGACTCGCAAGTCAGGGCAGTTATTACGGGCATTCTAGATATAATAAAACTTAAACTAACTCTGCAGTTAGTCACTGTCAGTAGCTGTATCAATACAAGCTGTCAGATGTAGCTGTATCCTGACAGTTTGTGTTAAATTGTTAATATGTAAGCACCTACAGTGTCCGTCTGAGCATATCTTTGTATTCACATGATAATGCGAACTCTGGAACAGTTGTGCAAAATCACAATCTTGCTGTAAAATGCAAAAATATAAATGGTCGACTATACACTAAGATTCGTCAGAAAGATAAGCACTAGGACTAGGATTGGCTAAAATACAACACTAATTCAACAAAGATGGATAAGACTCTCAATATAGATTACCACACACAAGTATACGACCTGTTTCTGCACTACAAATCATTAATATTACTCGATCTGATTCGATTATATTATACATTGTTATGCTACAAATTTGAACAACTTCTTATTTGAAATACTCATTTGTACTTCATGTTGTAATTTGTGTACTGTAATTTTTACCACTGAATATATCATTGTTTAGTTAATCTTAAGTTAATTTTAAGACTGACCATAATGCTCTGCATATAAGGGGCTTTTTTGTACACTCAACCACTATATTTCTTTGTACAACTTCGTATCATGTCCAAATAAAAATAAATAAAATACTGGCTTGTCTTATATGCCCTAGGTCTGTCTTCTAGGTCTATCTGCCCTAGATCTATCTCCTCAAGGTCTGCCCTAGGCCCACCGTCAGCGTGGGCAGCCTTGTCGTGGCTTGCCCAGCTTTACCCTCGTCCAGATTACTGATGGCATGAGAGTAATACCAGTTCTGCTAGTTACCGGCCCTCCTAACCCCGATTTAGATGATGAAAGATTCTGATCATCCAGCACTAGAAGTGCTGACCATCATCCAGCACTAGGAGCGCTGAACATCATCCAGCACTAGGAGCGCTGAACATCATCCAGCACTAGGAGCGCTGAACATCATCCAGCACTAGAAGTGCTGAACATCATCCAGCACTAGAAGTGCTGAACATCATCCAGCACTAGGAGCGCTGAACATCATCCAGCACTAGAAGTGCTGAACATCATCCAGTACTAGAAGTGCTGAACATCATCCAGCACTAGGAGCGCTGAACATCATCCAGCACTAGGAGCGCTGAACATCATCCAGCACTAGGAGCGCTGAACATCATCCAGCACTAGGAGCGCTGAACATCATCCAGCACTAGAAGTGCTGAACATCATCCAGCACTAGAAGTGCTGAACATCATCCAGCACTAGAAGTGCTGAACATCATCCAGCACTAGAAGTGCTGAACATCATCCAGTACTAGGAGCGCTGAACATCATCCAGCACTAGAAGTGCTGAACATCATCCAGCACTAGAAGTGCTGAACATCATCCAGCACTAGAAGTGCTGAACATCATCCAGCACTAGAAGTGCTGAACATCATCCAGTACTAGGAGCGCTGAACATCATCCAGTACTAGAAGTGCTGAACATCATCCAGCACTAGAAGTGCTGAACATCATCCAGCACTAGGAGCGCTGAACATCATCCAGTACTAGAAGTGCTGAACATCATCCAGTACTAGAAGTGCTGAACATCATCCAGCACTAGGAGCGCTGAACATCCAGCACTAGGAGCGCTGAACATCATCCAGCACTAGGAGCGCTGAACATCATCCAGTACTAGAAGTGCTGAACATCATCCAGCACTAGGAGCGCTGAACATCATCCAGCACTAGAAGTGCTGAACATCATCCAGCACTAGAAGTGCTGAACATCATCCAGCACTAGGAGTGCTGAACATCATTCAGCACTAGAAGTGCTGAACATCATCCAGCACTAGGAGTGCTGAACATCATCCAGCACTAGAAGTGCTGAACATCATCCAGCACTAGAAGTGCTGAACATCATCCAGCACTAGGAGTGCTGAACATCATCCAGCACTAGAAGTGCTGAACATCATCCAGCACTAGAAGTGCTGAACATCATCCAGCACTAGAAGTGCTGAACATCATCCAGCACTAGGAGTGCTGAACATCATCCAGCACTAGAAGTGCTGAACATCATCCAGCACTAGGAGTGCTGAACATCATCCAGCACTAGAAGTGCTGAACATCATCCAGCACTAGGAGTGCTGAACATCATCCAGCACTAGAAGTGCTGAACATCATCCAGCACTAGGAGTGCTGAACATCATCCAGCACTAGAAGTGCTGAACATCATCCAGCACTAGAAGTGCTGAACATCATCCAGCACTAGGAGTGCTGAACATCATCCAGCACTAGAAGTGCTGAACATCATCCAGCACTAGAAGTGCTGAACATCATCCAGCACTAGAAGTGCTGAACATCATCCAGCACTAGAAGTGCTGAACATCATCCAGCACTAGGAGTGCTGAACATCATCCAGCACTAGAAGTGCTGAACATCATCCAGCACTAGGAGTGCTGAACATCATCCAGCACTAGAAGTGCTGAACATCATCCATCACTAGAAGTGCTGAACATCATCCAGCACTAGGAGTGCTGAACATCATCCAGCACTAGAAGTGCTGAACATCATCCAGCACTAGGAGTGCTGAACATCATCCAGCACTAGAAGTGCTGAACATCATCCAGCACTAGAAGTGCTGAACATCATCCAGCACTAGGAGCGCTGAACATCATCCAGCACTAGAAGTGCTGAACATCATCCAGCACTAGAAGTGCTGAACATCATCCAGCACTAGGAGTGCTGAACATCATCCAGCACTAGAAGTGCTGAACATCATCCAGCACTAGAAGTGCTGAACATCATCCAGCACTAGAAGTGCTGAACATCATCCAGCACTAGAAGTGCTGAACATCATCCAGCACTAGAAGTGCTGAACATCATCCAGCACTAGGAGTGCTGATCATCCAGCACTAGAAGTGCTGAACATCATCCAGCACTAGGAGTGCTGAACATCATCCAGCACTAGAAGTGCTGAACATCATCCAGCACTAGGAGTGCTGAACATCATCCAGCACTAGAAGTGCTGAACATCATCCAGCACTAGAAGTGCTGAACATCATCCAGCACTAGGAGTGCTGAACATCATCCAGCACTAGAAGTGCTGAACATCATCCAGCACTAGAAGTGCTGAACATCATCCAGCACAAGAAGTGCTGAACATCATCCAGCACTAGAAGTGCTGAACATCATCCAGCACTAGAAGTGCTGAACATCATCCAGCACTAGGAGTGCTGAACATCATCCAGCACTAGAAGTGCTGAACATCATCCAGCACTAGAAGTGCTGAACATCATCCAGCACTAGGAGTGCTGAACATCATCCAGCACTAGAAGTGCTGAACATCATCCAGCACTAGAAGTGCTGAACATCATCCAGCACTAGAAGTGCTGAACATCATCCAGCACTAGAAGTGCTGAACATCATCCAGCACTAGGAGTGCTGAACATCATCCAGCACTAGAAGTGCTGATCATCCAGCACTAGGAGTGCTGAACATCATCCAGCACTAGAAGTGCTGAACATCATCCAGCACTAGGAGTGCTGAACATCATCCAGCACTAGAAGTGCTGAACATCATCCAGCACTAGAAGTGCTGAACATCATCCAGCACTAGGAGTGCTGAACATCATCCAGCACTAGAAGTGCTGAACATCATCCAGCACTAGGAGTGCTGAACATCATCCAGCACTAGAAGTGCTGAACATCATCCAGCACTAGGAGTGCTGAACATCATCCAGCACTAGAAGTGCTGAACATCATCCAGCACTAGAAGTGCTGAACATCATCCAGCACTACTAGTGCTGAACATCATCCAGCACTAGAAGTGCTGAACATCATCCAGCACTAGAAGTGCTGAACATCATCCAGCACTAGGAGTGCTGAACATCATCCAGCACTAGAAGTGCTGAACATCATCCAGCACTAGGAGTGCTGAACATCATCCAGCACTAGAAGTCCTGAACATCATCCAGCACTAGAAGTGCTGAACATCATCCAGCACTACTAGTGCTGAACATCATCCAGCACTAGAAGTGCTGAACATCATCCAGCACTAGGAGTGCTGAATATCATCCAGCACTACAAGTGCTGAACATCATCCAGCACTAGGAGTGCTGAACATCATCCAGCACTAGAAGTGCTGAGCATCATCCAGCACTAGAAGTGCTGAACATCATCCAGCACTAGGAGTGCTGAACATCATCCAGCACTAGAAGTGCTGAACATCATCCAGCACTAGAAGTGCTGAACATCATCCAGCACTACTAGTGCTGAACATCATCCAGCACTAGAAGTGCTGAACATCATCTAGCACTAGAAGTGCTGAACATCATCCAGCACTAATAGTGCTGAACATCATCCAGCACTAGAAGTGCTGAACATCATCCAGCACTAGAAGTGCTGAACATCATCCAGCACTAGGAGTGCTGAACATCATCCAGCACTAGAAGTGCTGAACATCATCCAGCACTAGGAGTGCTGAACATCATCCAGCACTAGAAGTGCTGAACATCATCCAGCACTAGAAGTGCTGAACATCATCCAGCACTAGAAGTGCTGAACATCATCCAGCACTAGAAGTGCTGACCATCATCCAGTACTAGAAGTGCTGAACATCATCCAGCACTAGGAGTGCTGAACATCATCCAGCACTAGGAGTGCTGAACATCATCCAGCACTAGAAGTGCTGAACATCATCCAGCACTAGAAGTGCTGAACATCATCCAGCACTAGAAGTGCTGAACATCATCCAGCACTAGGAGTGCTGATCATCCAGCACTAGAAGTGCTGAACATCATCCAGCACTAGGAGTGCTGAACATCATCCAGCACTAGAAGTGCTGAACATCATCCAGCACTAGGAGTGCTGAACATCATCCAGCACTAGAAGTGCTGAACATCATCCAGCACTAGGAGTGCTGAACATCATCCAGCACTAGAAGTGCTGAACATCATCCAGCACTAGAAGTGCTGAACATCATCCAGCACTAGAAGTGCTGAACATCATCCAGCACTAGAAGTGCTGAACATCATCCAGCACTAGAAGTGCTGAACATCATCCAGCACTAGGAGTGCTGAACATCATCCAGCACTAGGAGTGCTGAACATCATCCAGCACTAGAAGTGCTGAACATCATCCAGCACTAGAAGTGCTGAACATCATTCAGCACTAGGAGTGCTGAACATCATCCAGCACTAGAAGTGCTGAACATCATCCAGCACTAGAAGTGCTGAACATCATCCAGCACTAGAAGTGCTGAACATCATCCAGCACTAGAAGTGCTGAACATCATCCAGCACTAGGAGTGCTGAACATCATCCAGCACTAGAAGTGCTGATCATCCAGCACTAGGAGTGCTGAACATCATCCAGCACTAGAAGTGCTGAACATCATCCAGCACTAGGAGTGCTGATCATCCAGCACTAGAAGTGCTGAACATCATCCAGCACTAGAAGTGCTGAACATCATCCAGCACTAGGAGTGCTGAACATCATCCAGCACTAGAAGTGCTGAACATCATCCAGCACTAGGAGTGCTGAACATCATCCAGCACTAGAAGTGCTGAACATCATCCAGCACTAGGAGTGCTGAACATCATCCAGCACTAGAAGTGCTGAACATCATCCAGCACTAGAAGTGCTGAACATCATCCAGCACTACTAGTGCTGAACATCATCCAGCACTAGAAGTGCTGAACATCATCCAGCACTAGAAGTGCTGAACATCATCCAGCACTAGGAGTGCTGAACATCATCCAGCACTAGAAGTGCTGAACATCATCCAGCACTAGGAGTGCTGAACATCATCCAGCACTAGAAGTCCTGAACATCATCCAGCACTAGAAGTGCTGAACATCATCCAGCACTACTAGTGCTGAACATCATCCAGCACTAGAAGTGCTGAACATCATCCAGCACTAGGAGTGCTGAACATCATCCAGCACTAGAAGTGCTGAACATCATCCAGCACTAGGAGTGCTGAACATCATCCAGCACTAGAAGTGCTGAACATCATCCAGCACTAGAAGTGCTGAACATCATCCAGCACTAGGAGTGCTGAACATCATCCAGCACTAGAAGTGCTGAACATCATCCAGCACTAGAAGTGCTGAACATCATCCAGCACTACTAGTGCTGAACATCATCCAGCACTAGAAGTGCTGAACATCATCTAGCACTAGAAGTGCTGAACATCATCCAGCACTAATAGTGCTGAACATCATCCAGCACTAATAGTGCTGAACATCATCCAGCACTAGAAGTGCTGAACATCATCCAGCACTAGAAGTGCTGAACATCATCCAGCACTAGAAGTGCTGAACATCATCCAGCACTACTAGTGCTGAACATCATCCAGCACTAGAAGTGCTGAACATCATCCAGCACTAGAAGTGCTGAACATCATCCAGCACTAGGAGTGCTGAACATCATCCAGCACTAGAAGTGCTGAACATCATCCAGCACTAGGAGTGCTGAACATCATCCAGCACTAGAAGTCCTGAACATCATCCAGCACTAGAAGTGCTGAACATCATCCAGCACTACTAGTGTTGAACATCATCCAGCACTAGAAGTGCTGAACATCATCCAGCACTAGGAGTGCTGAACATCATCCAGCACTAGGAGTGCTGAACATCATCCAGCACTAGAAGTGCTGAACATCATCCAGCACTACTAGTGTTGAACATCATCCAGCACTAGAAGTGCTGAACATCATCCAGCACTAGGAGTGCTGATTATCATCCAGCACTAGAAGTGCTGAACATCATCCAGCACTAGGAGTGCTGAACATCATCCAGCACTAGAAGTGCTGAACATCATCCAGCACTAGAAGTGCTGAACATCATCCAGCACTAGGAGTGCTGAACATCATCCAGCACTAGAAGTGCTGAACATCATCCAGCACTAGAAGTGCTGAACATCATCCAGCACTACTAGTGCTGAACATCATCCAGCACTAGAAGTGCTGAACATCATCCAGCACTAGAAGTGCTGAACATCATCTAGCACTAGAAGTGCTGAACATCATCCAGCACTAATAGTGCTGAACATCATCCAGCACTAGAAGTGCTGAACATCATCCAGCACTAGAAGTGCTGAACATCATCCAGCACTAGGAGTGCTGAACATCATCCAGCACTAGAAGTGCTGAACATCATCCAGCACTAGGAGTGCTGAACATCATCCAGCACTAGAAGTGCTGAACATCATCCAGCACTAGAAGTGCTGAACATCATCCAGCACTAGAAGTGCTGAACATCATCCAGCACTAGAAGTGCTGACCATCATCCGGTACTAGAAGTGCTGAACATCATCCAGCACTAGGAGTGCTGAACATCATCCAGCACTAGGAGTGCTGAACATCATCCAGCACTAGAAGTGCTGAACATCATCCAGTACTAGAAGTGCTGAACATCATCCAGCACTAGAAGTGCTGAACATCATCCAGCACTAGGAGCGCTGAACATCATCCAGCACTAGGAGCGCTGAACATCATCCAGTACTAGAAGTGCTGAACATCATCCAGTACTAGAAGCGCTGAACATCATCCAGTACTAGAAGTGCTGAACATCATCCAGCACTAGAAGTGCTGAACATCATCCAGCACTAGAAGTGCTGAACATCATCCAGTACTAGAAGTGCTGAACATCATCCAGTACTAGAAGTGCTGAACATCATCCAGTACTAGTGTTGAACATCATCCAGCACTAGAAGTGCTGAACATCATCCAGCACTAGAAGTGCTGAACATCATCCAGCACTAGAAGTGCTGAACATCATCCAGTACTAGAAGTGCTGAACATCATCCAGCACTAGAAGTGCTGAACATCATCCAGCACTAGAAGTGCTGAACATCATCCAGTACTAGAAGTGCTGAACATCATCCAGCACTAGAAGTGCTGAACATCATCCAGTACTAGAAGTGCTGAACATCATCCAGTACTAGAAGTGCTGACCATCATCCAGTACTAGAAGTGCTGAACATCATCCAGCACTAGAAGTGCTGAACATCATCCAGTACTAGAAGTGCTGAACATCATCCAGTACTAGAAGTGCTGAACATCATCCAGCACTAGGAGCGCTGAACATCATCCAGTACTAGAAGTGCTGAACATCATCCAGTACTAGAAGTGCTGAACATCATCCAGCACTAGGAGCGCTGAACATCATCCAGTACTAGAAGTGCTGAACATCATCCAGCACTAGAAGTGCTGAACATCATCCAGCACTAGAAATGCTGAACATCATCCAGCACTAGGAGCGCTGAACATCATCCAGTACTAGAAGTGCTGAACATCATCCAGCACTAGAAGTGCTGAACATCATCCAGTACTAGAAGTGCTGACCATCATCCAGTACTAGAAGTGCTGAACATCATCCAGCACTAGAAGTGCTGAGCATCATCCAGTACTAGAAGTGCTGACCATCATCCAGTACTAGAAGTGCTGACCATCATCCAGCACTAGAAGTGCTGACCATCATCCAGCACTAGAAGTGCTGAACATCATCCAGCACTAGAAGGTTTTTCTGGACATATAAGAATGTAAGATTACATTATGACACATGTCTCTGTAAACCAGTTCCGACCTCCAGACAAACTTAATAATAATAATAATAATAATAATAATAATAATAATAATAATAATAAGAATAATAATAATAATAATAATAATAATAATAATAATAATAATAATAATAATAATAACAGAAGAAGAAAGTATTATGAATATTAAAGTGGAATGTGAGTTATATATAGCAGAAACACAATTTTAATCACCATTAACTGAGCGCGTCAGTAACGTCTATGTTAAATTAAGTTAACAACCGGACAGAATGGTAACTCAATTAACCTCTCGCAGCCACAGTTTTATCTCAAATTAACCAAAAAAACGGGAGACAGCAAATTAACAGAATTGCCAACGGTAATATAAGACTTACCAAGCACGGCAACAGACGTGGCAATATTATCTTTGTTTCTTTGTTTGTTAGGATTAAGGCTTGTCTATCAACTACGCGAGGGTCATTAAAACCTTGTCTATCAACTACGATAGGTGTGGAAAATTAAATTTACCTGGATGCATCTAATTAGATACATACCAGTAAATAGTAACAAAGATAATTATTATTTATCAAAGTTACATAGACAAGTAGGAATCTGAGACACCTAGGTCGCAAAAAATGTCCCCCTTCGATACCTACTACTGTTATATCCACAAGTCACTCTTGACCTATATTAATTTCAAATGAAATATACTTTACCAATAATTATGGTAAACATTATTATAAATTTGTGGACTGTATGTTAAAATTAATAAATGATTACATATACACATTTATGTAACAGAAGGAGAATTTATAATCACAACACTTACCAATTAGTCTGCAGATTACTGTGTGTCATGTACAGAACACCCCTGTCTAAATTTATGGAGAAATTACTGGCCAGAACTCTAAACATAAACAGAGACAGCTTATCTGAGGTTCCTGGAGCTGTCCTGTCCATCTGCTTGATGCTCTTGTTATGCAGGACTGCACATCCAACAATTTCGGCTCCTATTTGAGAGGTTTTAAGCCCAATATAACCCCTAGAGCGACGAAAATTATACACCTTACATTAGCGTGCTTGTACCACATTAAAAAACCAATGGCGTCTCCCCCCTATCCCTCAGCGCAGGTGCACAACTTTGCTGTCGACTCACTTCTTTATTTATTTATAAATTAATTTTTATTACCTGCAATATAGGCCATCAATTTACATATAAAATACACTGTATTTTTGGAGAATATACAGTATTTTCCACAATAGGGTCATTAAGACCTTGACTATCAACTACGCGAGGGTCATTAAGACTTTGTCAACTACGCGAGAGTCATTAAGACCTTGTCTGTCAACTACGCGAGGGTCATTAAGACCTTGTCTGTCAACTACGCGAGGGTCATTAAGACCTTGTCTATCAACTACGCGAGGGTCATTAAGACCTTGTCTATCAACTACGATAGGGTCATTAAGACCTTGTCTATCAACTACGATAGGGTCATTAAGACCTTGTCTATCAACTACGATAGGGTCATTAAGACCTTGTCTGTCAACTACGATAGGGTCATTAAGACCTTGTCTATCAACTACGATAGGGTCATTAAGACCTTGTCTATCAACTACGCGAGGGTCATTAAGACCTTGTCTGTCAACTACGATAGGGTCATTAAGACCTTGTCTATCAACTACGATAGGGTCATTAAGACCTTGTCTATCAACTACGCGAGGGTCATTAAGACCTTGTCTATCAACTACGCGAGAGTCATTAAGACCTTGTCTATCAACTACGCGAGAGTCATTAAGACCTTGTCTATCAACTACGATAGGGTCATTAAGACCTTGTCTATCAACTACGATAGGGTCATTAAGACCTTGTCTATCAACTACGCGAGGGTCATTAAGACCTTGTCTGTCAACTACGATAGGGTCATTAAGACCTTGTCTATCAACTACGATAGGGTCATTAAGACCTTGTCTATCAACTACGCGAGGGTCATTAAGACCTTGTCTATCAACTACGCGAGAGTCATTAAGACCTTGTCTATCAACTACGATAGGGTCATTAAGACCTTGTCTATCAACTACGATAGGGTCATTAAGACCTTGTCTATCAACTACGCGAGGGTCATTAAGACCTTGTCTATCAACTACGCGAGAGTCATTAAGACCTTGTCTATCAACTACGCGAGGGTCATTAAGACCTTGTCTATCAACTACGCGAGGATCATTAAGACCTTGTCTATCAACTACGCGAGGGTCATTAAGACCTTGTCTATCAACTACGCGAGGGTCATTAAGACCTTGTCTGTCAACTACGATAGAGTCATTAAGACCTTGTCTATCACCTATGCGAGGGTCATTAAGACCTTGTCTATCAACTACGCGAGGGTCATTATGACCTTGTCTATCAACTACGCGAGGGTCATTATGACCTTGTCTATCAACTACGCGAGGGTCATTAAGACCTTGACTATCAACTACGCGAGGGTCATTATGACCTTGTCTATCAACTACGCGAGGGTCATTATGACTTTGTCTATCAACTACGCGAGGGTCATTATGACCTTGTCTATCAACTACGCGAGGGTCATTATGACCTTGTCTATCAACTACGCGAGGGTCATTATGACCTTGTCTATCAACTACGCGAGGGTCATTATGACCTTGTCTATCAACTACGCGAGGGTCATTATGACTTTGTCTATCAACTACGCGAGGGTCATTATGACCTTGTCTATCAACTACGCGAGGGTCATTATGACCTTGTCTATCAACTACGCGAGGGTCATTAAGACCTTGTCTATCAACTACGCGAGGGTCATTAAGACCTTGACTATCAACTACGCGAGGGTCATTAAGACCTTGACTATCAACTACGCGAGGATCATTAAGACCTTGACTATCAACTACGCGAGGGTCATTAAGACCTTGACTATCAACTACGCGAGGATCATTAAGACCTTGACTATCAACTACGCGAGGATCATTAAGACCTTGACTATCAACTACGCGAGGATCATTAAGACCTTGACTATCAACTACGCGAGGATCATTAAGACCTTGACTATCAACTACGCGAGGATCATTAAGACCTTGACTATCAACTACGCGAGGATCATTAAGGCCTTGACTATCAACTACGCGAGGATCATTAAGACCTTGACTATCAACTACGCGAGGATCATTAAGACCTTGACTATCAACTACGCGAGGATCATTAAGACCTTGACTATCAACTACGCGAGGATCATTAAGACCTTGACTATCAACTACGCGAGGATCATTAAGACCTTGACTATCAACTACGCGAGGATCATTAAGACCTTGACTATCAACTACGCGAGGATCATTAAGACCTTGACTATCAACTACGCGAGGATCATTAAGACCTTGACTATCAACTACGCGAGGATCATTAAGACCTTGACTATCAACTACGCGAGGATCATTAAGACCTTGTCTATCAACTACGCGAGGGTCATTAAGACCTTGACTATCAACTACGCGAGGATCATTAAGACCTTGACTATCAACTACGCGAGGATCATTAAGACCTTGACTATCAACTACGCGAGGGTCATTAAGACCTTGACTATCAACTACGCGAGGGTCATTAAGACCTTGACTATCAACTACGCGAGGATCATTAAGACCTTGACTATCAACTACGCGAGGATCATTAAGACCTTGACTATCAACTACGCGAGGATCATTAAGACCTTGACTATCAACTACGCGAGGATCATTAAGACCTTGACTATCAACTACGCGAGGATCATTAAGACCTTGACTATCAACTACGCGAGGATCATTAAGACCTTGTCTATCAACTACGCGAGGGTCATTAAGACCTTGACTATCAACTACGCGAGGATCATTAAGACCTTGACTATCAACTACGCGAGGATCATTAAGACCTTGACTATCAACTACGCGAGGGTCATTAAGACCTTGACTATCAACTACGCGAGGGTCATTAAGACCTTGACTATCAACTACGCGAGGATCATTAAGACCTTGACTATCAACTACGCGAGGATCATTAAGACCTTGACTATCAACTACGCGAGGATCATTAAGACCTTGACTATCAACTACGCGAGGATCATTAAGACCTTGACTATCAACTACGCGAGGATCATTAAGACCTTGTCTATCAACTACGCGAGGGTCATTAAGACCTTGACTATCAACTACGCGAGGATCATTAAGACCTTGACTATCAACTACGCGAGGATCATTAAGACCTTGACTATCAACTACGCGAGGGTCATTAAGACCTTGACTATCAACTACGCGAGGGTCATTAAGACCTTGACTATCAACTACGCGAGGATCATTAAGACCTTGACTATCAACTCATTAAGACCTTGACTATCAACTACGCGAGGATCATTAAGACCTTGACTATCAACTACGCGAGGATCATTAAGACCTTGACTATCAACTACGCGAGGATCATTAAGACCTTGACTATCAACTACGCGAGGATCATTAAGACCTTGACTATCAACTACGCGAGGATCATTAAGACCTTGACTATCAACTACGCGAGGATCATTAAGACCTTGTCTATCAACTACGCGAGGGTCATTAAGACCTTGACTATCAACTACGCGAGGATCATTAAGACCTTGACTATCAACTACGCGAGGGTCATTAAGACCTTGACTATCAACTACGCGAGGGTCATTATGACCTTGACTATCAACTACGCGAGGGTCATTATGACCTTGACTATCAACTACGCGAGGGTCATTATGACCTTGACTATCAACTACGCGAGGGTCATTATGACCTTGACTATCAACTACGCGAGGGTCATTAAGGCTGTATGTAACATGTTCACTTGCAATACTTTAATTCCTATAAGAGGAATTAAACTAAACTTAAATGAATGTGTATTGAAGGAGACGTACATCTGTGTATATACACTGAAAAGTACATTTGTAGTATATATTCACTAAGGATGGTTATCTGTGTATATATATACACTGAGAGAAACACGTCTGGGTATATCTACTAAGAAATTCTCATCTGTGTATATATGTACACTGAGATGTACATGTTTATATACACTGCAACACTCACTGCTGGGTTAGTGGACGTACAATCCATAGTCAACCAAAATAGTTAAAATTACTTTACTTACAAGAGTCGTCCAAAGAAAGTCCTGGTGCTAGTTTTAATATTTTTAGGCCTTGTACCAGCTTGTAAATCCACCCCTATATAAATTAAGGCTGTGTATAACACCAGTTATTTCGACCACTTGTGACACTGATCCAAGTTATGTGTAGATAACCTATTTATGAAAAAATATAATTTAATATATATGAAAACAGCCCCAACACGTCTTATATATTTCGAAAATCCATCACTTCAAACATAAAAAAATCTTAATATACATAATTTAATTTTTAAAATTTAAAAGTAAGAAAAAGTATGTAAATATCTTGTCGTGCAACAAGTGAAACAAAAATTGCTTAGGAGAAACATGTGTAATATTTTTTGCCTGCAAGACAAATTGATAATAATTAGCATAAATTAAATTTTCAATAAGTACTTTGGTTATCCACTGAATAAAAAAAAAGAAACCTTAACATTTGTTTAGTCACCCTTCCTGCCTGACAGTGTTGCCATCACAACCTCTCCCACTACTCTTATTTACAACAAAAATCTCTATAGAGTTATTAAAATTCACTATAAAAGGAATTTACAGTTATCGAAAATCGGTCTAAATTTAAGAATGTAATTTTAAAACATATTCAATCACCTTACAAAGTGAACTCAACCGTGAAATTATCAATGGAATTTTGTCTATCTGAGACGATATAAAAATTTATTTCTTTTGATATACCTTTATGAGACTGAGGACTTTAAATGTGATTCTCACATGTTTATTTTATGCTCGGGAAGCCGTGATAAACTTAAAAACGTGTATTTTCAATATTGTGGCTGGAACAATTCACAACTAACCCTCAATATTGTGGCTGGAACAATTTACAACTAACCCTCAATATTGTGGCTGGAACAATTCACAACTAACCCTCAATATTGTGGCTGGAACAATTTACAACTAACCCTCAATATTGTGGCTGGAACAATTCACAACTAACCCTCAATATTGTGGCTGGAACAATTCACAACTAACCCTCAATATTGTGGCTGGAACAATTTACAACTAACCCTCAATATTGTGGCTGGAACAATTTACAACTAACCCTCAATATTGTGGCTGGAACAATTTACAACTAACCCTCAATTTTGTGGCTGGAACAATTCACAACTAACCCTCAATATTGTGACTGGAACAATTCACAAGTGACCTTCAATATTGTGACTGAAACAATTCACAACTAACCCTCAATATTGTGGCTGGAACAATTTACAACTAACCCTCAATATTGTGGCTGGAACAATTTACAACTAACCCTCAATATTGTGGCTGGAACAATTCACAACTAACCCTCAATATTGTGGCTGGAACAATTCACAACTAACCCTCAATACTGTGGCTGGAACAATTCACAACTAACCCTCAATATTGTGGCTGGAACAATTTACAACTAACCCTCAATATTGTGGCTGGAACAATTCACAACTAACCCTCAATATTGTGGCTGGAACAATTTACAACTAACCCTCAATATTGTGGCTGGAACAATTCACAACTAACCCTCAATATTATGACTGGAACAATTCACAACTAACCCTCAATATTGTGGCTGGAACAATTTACAACTAACCCTCAATATTGTGGCTGGAACAATTTACAACTAACCCTCAATATTGTGGCTGGAACAATTTTCAACTAACCCTCAATTTTGTGGCTGGAACAATTCACAACTAACCCTCAATATTGTGGCTGGAACAATTCACAACTAACCCTCAATATTGTGACTTGAACAATTCACAAGTGACCTTCAATATTGTGACTGAAACAATTCACAACTAACCCTCAATATTGTGACTGGAACAATTCACAACTAACCCTCAATATTGTGACTGGAACAATTCACAACTAACCCTCAATATTGTGACTGGAACAATTCACAACTAACCCTCAATATTGTGACTGGAACAATTCACAACTAACCCTCAATATTGTGACTGGAACAATTCACAACTAACCCTCAATATTGTGACTGGAACAATTCACAACTAACCCTCAATATTGTGACTGGAACAATTCACAACTAACCCTCAATATTGTGACTGGAACAATTCACAACTAACCCTCAATATTGTGGCTGGAACAATTTACAACTAACCCTCAATATTGTGGCTGGAACAATTCACAACTAACCCTCAATATTGTGGATGGAACAATTCACAACTAACCCTCAATATTGTGACTGGAACAATTCACAAGTGACCCTCAGTATTGTGACTGGAACAATTCACAAGTGACCCTCAGTATTGTGACTGGAACAATACATAATTAATTCACAAATGAACTATGAATGAGTACATTGTTCCTCTGTCATAATAATAAACATTAAAATGAAACCTCTAACGAAAGTATATATAAAAAAAAAGAATAGGGCAAAAATACTGTACATATTTGCATTAATAATGTCCTTCATGAAATCCAACAATGGGTAACTTGTAAATTCCTCAACAATGGGTAACTTGTAAATTCCTCAACAATGGGTAACTTGTAAATTCCTCAACAATGGGTAACTTGTAAATTCCTCAACAATGGGTAACTTGTAAATTCCTCAATAATGGGTAACTTGTAAATTCCTCAACAATGGGTAACTTGTAAATTCCTCAACAATGGGTAACTTGTAAATTCCTCAACAATGGGTAACTTGTAAATTCCTCAACAATGGGTAACTTGTAAATTCCTCAATAATGGGTAACTTGTAAATTCCTCAACAATGGGTAACTTGTAAATTCCTCAACAATGGGTAACTTGTAAATTCCTCAACAATGGGTAACTTGTAAATTCCTCAACAATGGGTAACTTGTAAATTCCTCAATAATGGGTAACTTGTAAATTCCTCAATAATGGGTAACTTGTAAATTCCTCAACAATGGGTAACTTGTAAATTCCTCAATAATGGGTAACTTGTAAATTCCTCAACAATGGGTAACTTGTAAATTCCTCAACAATGGGTAACTTGTAAATTCCTCAACAATGGGTAACTTGTAAATTCCTCAATAATGGGTAACTTGTAAATTCCTCAATAATGGGTAACTTGTAAATTCCTCAATAATGGGTAACTTGTAAATTCCTCAATAATGGGTAACTTGTAAATTCCTCAACAATGGGTAACTTGTAAATTCCTCAACAATGGGTAACTTGTAAATTCCTCAACAATGGGTAACTTGTAAATTCCTCAACAATGGGTAACTTGTAAATTCCTCAACAATGGGTAACTTGTAAATTCCTCAACAATGGGTAACTTGTAAATTCCTCAACAATGGGTAACTTGTAAATTCCTCAACAATGGGTAACTTGTAAATTCCTCAACAATGGGTAACTTGTAAATTCCTCAACAATGGGTAACTTGTAAATTCCTCAATAATGGGTAACTTGTAAATTCCTCAATAATGGGTAACTTGTAAATTCCTCAACAATGGGTAACTTGTAAATTCCTCAACAATGGGTAACTTGTAAATTCCTCAATAATGGGTAACTTGTAAATTCCTCAACAATGGGTAACTTGTAAATTCCTCAACAATGGGTAACTTGTAAATTCCTCAACAATGGGTAACTTGTAAATTCCTCAATAATGGGTAACTTGTAAATTCCTCAATAATGGGTAACTTGTAAATTCCTCAACAATGGGTAACTTGTAAATTCCTCAATAATGGGTAACTTGTAAATTCCTCAACAATGGGTAACTTGTAAATTCCTCAACAATGGGTAACTTGTAAATTCCTCAACAATGGGTAACTTGTAAATTCCTCAATAATGGGTAACTTGTAAATTCCTCAATAATGGGTAACTTGTAAATTCCTCAATAATGGGTAACTTGTAAATTCCTCAATAATGGGTAACTTGTAAATTCCTCAACAATGGGTAACTTGTAAATTCCTCAACAATGGGTAACTTGTAAATTCCTCAACAATGGGTAACTTGTAAATTCCTCAACAATGGGTAACTTGTAAATTCCTCAACAATGGGTAACTTGTAAATTCCTCAACAATGGGTAACTTGTAAATTCCTCAACAATGGGTAACTTGTAAATTCCTCAACAATGGGTAACTTGTAAATTCCTCAACAATGGGTAACTTGTAAATTCCACAACAATGGGTAACTTGTAAATTCCTCAATAATGGGTAACTTGTAAATTCCTCAATAATGGGTAACTTGTAAATTCCTCAACAATGGGTAACTTGTAAATTCCACAACAATGGGTAACTTGTAAATTCCTCAATAATGGGTAACTTGTAAATTCCTCAACACTGGGTAACTTGTAAATTCCTCAACAATAGGTAACTTGTAAATTCCTCAACGATGGGTAACTTGTAAATTCCTCAACAATAGGTAACTTGTAAATTCCTCAACAATGGGTAACTTGTAAATTCCTCAACAATAGGTAACTTGTAAATTCCTCAACAATGGGTAATTTGTAAATTCCTCAACAATAGGTAACTTGTAAATTCCTCAATAATGGGTAACTTGTAAATTCCTCAACAATGGGTAACTTGTAAATTCCTCAACAATAGGTAACTTGTAAATTCCTCAACAATGGGTAACTTGTAAATTCCTCAACAATAGGTAACTTGTAAATTCCTCAACAATAGGTAACTTGTAAATTCCTCAACAATGGGTAACTTGTAAATTCCTCAATAATGGGTAACTTGTAAATTCCTCAACAATAGGTAACTTGTAAATTCCTCAACAATGGGTAACTTGTAAATTCCTCAACAATAGGTAACTTGTAAATTCCTCAACAATAGGTAACTTGTAAATTCCTCAACAATGGGTAACTTGTAAATTCCTCAACAATGGGTAACTTATAAATTCCTCAACAATAGGTAACTTGTAAATTCCTCAACAATGGGTAACTTGTAAATTCCTCAACAATAGGTAACTTGTAAATTCCTCAACAATGGGTAACTTGTAAACTCCTCAACAATGGGTAACATGTAAATTCCTCAATAATGGGTAACTTGTAAATTCCTCAATAATGGGTAACTTGTAAATTCCTCAACAATGGGTAACTTGTAAATTCCTCAACAATGGGTAACTTGTAAATTCCTCAACAATGGGTAACTTGTAAATTCCTCAATAATGGGTAACTTGTAAATTCCTCAATAATGGGTAACTTGTAAATTCCTCAACAATGGGTAACTTGTAAATTCCTCAACAATGGGTAACTTGTAAATTCCTCAACAATGGGTAACTTGTAAATTCCTCAACAATGGGTAACTTGTAAATTCCTCAATAATGGGTAACTTGTAAATTCCTCAATAATGGGTAACTTGTAAATTCCTCAACAATGGGTAACTTGTAAATTCCTCAATAATGGGTAACATGTAAATTCCTCAACAATGGGTAATTGTAAATTCCTCAAAAATGGGTAACTTGTAAATTGCTCAACAATGGGTAACTTGTAAATTCCTCAATAATGGGTAACTTGTAAATTCCTCAATAATGGGTAACTTGTAAATTCATCAATAATGGGTAACTTGTAAATTCCTCAACAATGGGAAACTTGTAAATTCCACAACAATGGGTAACTTGTAAATTCCTCAACAATGGGAAACTTGTAAATTCCTCAACAATGGGTAACTTGTAAATTCATCAACAATGGATAACTTGTAAATTCCTCAACAATGGGTAACTTGTAAATTCCTCAATAATGGGTAACTTGTAAATTCCTCAACAATGGGTAACTTGTAAATTCCTCAACAATGGGTAACTTGTAAATTCCTCAACAATGGGTAACTTGTAAATTCCTCAATAATGGGTAACTTGTAAATTCCTCAATAATGGGTAACTTGTAAATTCCTCAACAATGGGTAACTTGTAAATTCCTCAACAATGGGTAACTTGTAAATTCCTCAACAATGGGTAACTTGTAAATTCCTCAATAATGGGTAACTTGTAAATTCCTCAATAATGGGTAACTTGTAAATTCCTCAATAATGGGTAACTTGTAAATTCCTCAACAATGGGTAACTTGTAAATTCCTCAACAATGGGTAACTTGTAAATTCCTCAACAATGGGTAACTTGTAAATTCCTCAACAATGGGTAACTTGTAAATTCCTCAACAATGGGTATCTTGTAAATTCCTCAACAATGGATAAATTGTAAATTCCTCAACAATGGGTAACTTGTAAATTCCTCAATAATGGGTAACTTGTAAATTCCTCAACAATGGGTAACTTGTAAATTCCTCAACAATGGGTAACTTGTAAATTCCTCAACAATGGGTAACTTGTAAATTCCTCAATAATGGGTAACTTGTAAATTCCACAACAATGGGTAACTTGTAAATTCCTCAACAATGGGTAATTTGTAAATTCCTCAACAATGGGTAACTTGTAAATTCCTCAACAATGGGTAACTTGTAAATTCCTCAATAATGGGTAAATTGTAAATTCCTCAACAATGGGTAAATTGTAAATTCCTCAAGAATGGGTAACTTTTAAATTACTCAATAATGGGTAACTTGTAAATTCCTCAATAATGGGTAACTTGTAAATTCCACAACAATGGGTAACTTGTAAATTCCTCAACAATGGGTAACTTGTAAATTCCTCAATAATGGTTAAATTGTAAATTCCTCAACAATGGGTAACTTGTAAATTCCTCAACAATGGGTAACTTGTAAATTCCTCAATAATGGGTAAATTGTAAATTCCTCAATAATGGGTAACTTGTAAATTCCACAACAATGGGTAACTTGTAAATTCCTCAACAATGGGTTACTTGTAAATTCCTCAACAATGGTTAAATTGTAAATTCCTCAACAATGGGTAACTTGTAAATTCCTCAACAATGGGTAACTTGTAAATTCCTCAATAATGGGTAACTTGTAAATTCTACAACAATGGGTAACTTGTAAATTCCTCAACAATGGGTAACTTGTAAATTCCTCAACAATGGGTAACCTGTAAATTCCTCAACAATAGGTAACTTGTAAATTCCTCAATAATGGGTAACTTGTAAATTCCTCAACAATAGGTAACTTGTAAATTCCTCAACAATGGGTAACTTGTAAATTCCTCAACAATGGGTAACTTGTAAATTCCTCAACAATGGGTAACTTGTAAATTACTCAACAATGGGTAACTTGTAAATTCCTTAACAATGGGTAACTTGTAAATTCCTCAATAATTGGTAACTTGTAAATTCCACAACAATGGGTAACTTGTAAATTCCTCAACAATGGGTAACTTGTAAATTAGTCAACAATGGGTAACTTGTAAATTCCTCAACAATGGGTAACTTGTAAATTCCTCAATAATCTGTAAATTGTAAATTCCTCAACAATGGGTAAATTGTAAATTCCACAACAATGGGTAAATTGTAAATTCCTCAACAATGGGTAACTTGTAAATTACTCAACAATGGGTAACTTGTAACTTCCTCAACAATGGGTAAATTGTAAATTCTTCAACAATGGGTAACTTGTAAATTCCTCAACAATGGGTAACCTGTAAATTCCTCAACAATGGGTAACTTGTAAATTCCTCAAGAATGGGTAACTTGTAAATTCCTCAATAATGGGTAAATTGTAAATTCCTCAACAATGGGTAACTTGTAAATTCCTCAACAATGGTTAACTTGTAAATTCCTCAACAATGGGTAACTTGTAAATTCCTCAACAATGGGTAACTTGTAAATTCCTCAATAATGGGTAAATTGTAAATTCCTCAATAATGTGTAACTTGTAAACTCCTCAACAATGGGTAACTTGTAAATTCCTCAACAATGGGTAACTTGTAAATTCCTCAACAATGGGTAACTTGTAAATTGCTCAACAATGGGTAACTTGTAAATCCCTCAACAATGGGTAACTTGTAAATTCCTCAGTAATGGGTAAATTGTAAATTCCTCAATAATGGGTAACTTGTAAACTCCTCAACAATGGGTAACTTGTAAATTCCTCAACAATGGGTAACTTGTAAATTTCTCAACAATGGGTAACTTGTAATTTCCTCAACAATGGGTAGCTTGTAAATTCCTCAATAATGGGTAACTTGTAAATTCCTCAATAATGGGTAACTTGTAAACTCCTTAACAATGGGTTACTTGTAAATTCCTCAACAATGGGTAACTTGTAAATTCCTCAACAATGGGTAACTTGTAAATTCCTCAATAATGGGTAACTTGTAAATTCCTCAACAATGGGTAACTTGTAAATTCTTCAATAATGGGTAACTTGTAAATTCCTCAACAATGGGTAACTTGTAAATTCCTCAACAATGGGTAACTTGTAAATTCGTCAATAATGGGTAACTTGTAAATTCGTCAATAATGGGTAACTTGTAAATTCCTCAATAATGGGTAACTTGTAAACTCCTTAACAATGGGTTACTTGTAAATTCCTCAACAATGGGTAACTTGTAAATTCCTCAACAATGGGTAACTTGTAAATTCCTCAACAATGGGTAACTTGTAAATTCCTCAATAATGGGTAACTTGTAAATTCCTCAACAATGGGTAACTTGTAAATTCCTCAATAATGGGTAACTTGTAAATTCCTCAACAATGGGTAAATTGTAAATTCCTCAACAATGGGTAACTTGTAAATTCCTCAACAATTGGTAACTTGTAAATTCCTCAATAATGGGTAACTTGTAAATTCCTCAATAATGGGTAACTTGTAAATTCCTCAATAACGGGTAACTTGTAAATTCCTCAACAATGGGTAACTTGTAAATTCCTCAATAATGGGTAACTTGTAAACTCCTTAACAATGGGTTACTTGTAAATTCCTCAACAATGGGTAACTTGTAAATTCCTCAACAATGGGTAACTTGTAAATTCCTCAACAATGGGTAACTTGTAAATTCCTCAATAATGGGTAACTTGTAAATTCCTCAACAATGGGTAACTTGTAAATTCCTCAACACACTGCCGCGCTACTCATATATTTAAATTTATTTATCTTAACTCACAAAATAATTACCAACTTCGGCAGAATTTGGATTGTTGGAAATTTTAATAATAAAGTTTATAAATTGATACCAGGTGTACGTAGCAAGTCGCAAAAACTTGATGTGTCCAGCAGGAGAATGTCGGGTACATTGCTCTCTTCATTTTTCCAACATTAGGTATATACATGTATAAGTTTATTTCTCTTTGGGTGGTACTAACTTAATGGTTATAATCATAATCTGGGTGATCAGAAACTGATCCACCACAAGGCCTAGTCTCAGACCGGGCCGCGGGGGCGCTGACCCCTGAAACCTGATATGCCAGTGGAAGGCCTCGTTCAGATGAGCAAAAGCTCCAGCTGTGGGTTATCATATAACTAAGACCCGAGTCAGGAAACACTTGTCCTGTTTCCTGACAAACATACATACTCTCCTTGGCTACATGTACTGGTAATGACAGTGCATGCCAAGGGGGTTTATACATGTACTGGTAATGACAGTGCATGCCAAGGGGGTTTATACATGTACTGGTAATGACAGTGCATGCCAAGGGGGTTTATACATGTACTGGTAATGACAGTGCATGCCAAGGAGGTTTATACATGTACTGGTAATGACAGTGCATGCCAAGGAGGTTTATACATGTACTGGTAATGACAGTGCATGCCAAGGAGGTTTATACATGTACTGGTAATGACAGTGCATGCCAAGGAGGTTTATACATGTATTGGTAATGACAGTGCATGCCAAGGAGGTTTATACATGTACTGGTAATGACAGTGCATGCCAAGGAGGTTTATACATGTACTGGTAATGACAGTGCATGCCAAGGAGGTTTATACATGTACTGGTAATGACAGTGCATGCCAAGGAGGTTTATACATGTACTGGTAATGACAGTGCATGCCAAGGAGGTTTATACATGTACTGGTAATGAGAGTGCATGCCAAGGAGGTTTATACATGTACTGGTAATGACAGTGCATGCCAAGGAGGTTCATACATGTACTGGTAATGACAGTGCATGCCAAGGAGGTTTATACATGTACTGGTAATGTCAGTGCATGCCAAGGAGGTTTATACATGTACTGGTAATGACAGTGCATCCCAAGGAGGTTTATACATGTACTGGTAATGACAGTGCATGCCAAGGAGGTTTATACATGTACTGGTAATGACAGTGCATGCCAAGGAGGTTTATACATGTACTGGTAATGACAGTGCATGCCAAGGAGGTTTATACATGTACTGGTAATGACAGTGCATGCCAAGGAGGTTTATACATGTACTGGTAATGACAGTGCATGCCAAGGGGGTTTATACATGTACTGGTAATGACAGTGCATGCCAAGGAGGTTTATACATGTACTGGTAATGACAGTGCATGCCCAGGAGGTTTATACATATACTGGTAATGACAGTGCATGCCAAGGAGGTTTATACATGTACTGGTAATGACAGTGCATGCCAAGGGGGTTTATACATGTACTGGTAATGACAGTGCATGCCAAGGAGGTTTATACATGTACTGGTAATGACAGTGCATGCCAAGGAGGTTTATACATGTACTGGTAATGACAGTGCATGCCAAGGAGGTTTATACATGTACTGGTAATGACAGTGCATGCCAAGGAGGTTTATACATGTACTGGTAATGACAGTGCATGCCAAGGAGGTTTATACATGTACTGGTAATGACAGTGCATGCCAAGGAGGTTTATACATGTACTGGTAATGACAGTGCATGCCAAGGAGGTTTATACATGTACTGGTAATGACAGTGCATGCCAAGGAGGTTTATACATGTACTGGTAATGACAGTGCATGCCAAGGAGGTTTATACATGTACTGGTAATGACAGTGCATGCCAAGGAGGTTTATACATGTACTGGTAATCACAGTGCATGCCAAGGGGGTTTATACATGTACTGGTAATGACAGTGCATGCCAAGGAGGTTTATACATGTACTGGTAATGACAGTGCATGCCAAGGAGGTTTATACATGTACTGGTAATGACAGTGCATGCCAAGGGGGTTTATACATGTACTGGTAACGACAGTGCATGCCAAGGGGGTTTATACATGTAATGGTAATGACAGTGCATGCCAAGGGGGTTTATACATGTACTGGTAATGACAGTGCATGCCAAGGGGGTTTATACATGTACTGGTAATGACAGTGCATGCCAAGGGGGTTTATACATGTACTGGTAACGACAGTGCATGCCAAGGGGGTTTATACATGTACTGGTAATGACAGTGCATGCCAAGGGGGTTTATACATGTACTGGTAATGACAGTGCATGCCAAGGGGGTTTATACATGTACTGGTAATGACAGTGCATGCCAAGGGGGTTTATACATGTACTGGTAACGACAGTGCATGCCAAGGGGGTTTATACATGTACTGGTAATGACAGTGCATGCCAAGGGGGTTTATACATGTACTGGTAATGACAGTGCATGCCAAGGGGGTTTATACATGTACTGGTAATGACAGTGCATGCCAAAGGGGTTTATACATGTACTGGTAACGACAGTGCATGCCAAGGGGGTTTATACATGTACTGGTAATGACAGTGCATGCCAAGGGGGTTTATACATGTACTGGTAATGACAGTGCATTCCAAGGGGGTTTATACATGTACTGCTAATGACAGTGCATGCCAAGGGGGTTTATACATGTACTGGTAATGACAGTGCATGCCAAGGGGGTATATACATGTACTGGTAATGACAGTGCATGCCAAGGGGGTTTATACATGTACTGGTAACGATAGTGCATGCCAAGGGGGTTTATACATGTACTGGTAATGACAGTGCATGCCAAGGGGGTTTATACATGTACTGGTAATGACAGTGCATGCCAAGGGGGTTTATACATGTACTGGTAATGACAGTGCATGCCAAGGGGGTTTATACATGTACTGGTAACGACAGTGCATGCCAAGGGGGTTTATACATGTACTGGTAATGACAGTGCATGCCAAGGGGGTTTATACATGTACTGATAATGACAGTGCATGCCAAGGGGGTTTATACATGTACTGGTAATGACAGTGCATGCCAAGGGGATTTATACATGTACTGGTAATGACAGTGCATGCCAAGGGGGGTTATACATGTACTGGTAATGACAGTGCATGCCAAGGGGGTTCATACATGTACTGGTAATGACAGTGCATGCCAAGTTGGTTTATACATGTACTGGTAACGACAGTGCATGCCAAGGGGGTTTATACATGTACTGGTAATGACAGTGCATGCCAAGGGGGTTTATACATGTACTGGTAATGACAGTGCATGCCAAGGGGGTTTATACATGTACTGGTAATGACAGTGCATGCCAAGGGGGTTTATACATGTACTGGTAAAGACAGTGCATGCCAAGGGGGTTTATACATGTACTGGTAATGACAGTGCATGCCAAGGGGGTTTATACATGTACTGGTAATGACAGTGCATGCCAAGGGGGTTTATACATGTACTGGTAATGACAGTGCATGCCAAGGGGGTTTATACATGTACTTGTAATGACAGTGCATGCCAAGGGGGTTTATACATGTACTGGTAACGACAGTGCATGCCAAGGGGGTTTATACATGTACTGGTAATGACAGTGCATGCCAAGGGGGTTTATACATGTACTGGTAATGACAGTGCATGCCAAGGGGGTTTATACATGTACTGGTAATGACAGTGCATGCCAAGGGGGTTTATACATGTACTGGTAATGACAGTGCATGCCAAGGGGGTTTATACATGTACTGGTAATGACAGTGCATGCCAAGGGGGTTTATACATGTACTGGTAATGACAGTGCATGCCAAGGGGGTTTATACATGTACTGGTAATGACAGTGCATGCCAAGGGGGTTTATACATGTACTGGTAATGACAGTGCATGCCAAGGGGGTTTATACATGTACTGGTAATGACAGTGCATGCCAAGGGGGTTTATACATGTACTGGTAATGACAGTGCATGCCAAGGGGGTTTATACATGTACTGGTAATGACAGTGCATGCCAAGGGGGTTTATACATGTACTGGTAATGACAGTGCATGCCAAGGGGGTTTATACATGTACTGGTAATGACAGTGCATGCCAACTGGTAATGGGGTTTATACATGTACTGGTAATGACAGTGCATGCCAAGGGGGTTTATACATGTACTGGTAATGACAGTGCATGCCAAGGGGGTTTATACATGTACTGGTAATGACAGTGCATGCCAAGGGGATTTATACATGTACTGGTAATGACAGTGCATGCCAAGGGGGTTTATACATGTACTGGTAATGACAGTGCATGCCAAGGGGGTTTATACATGTACTGGTAATGACAGTGCATGCCAAGGGGGTTTATACATGTACTGGTAATGACAGTGCATGCCAAGGGGGTTTATACATGTACTGGTAATGACAGTGCATGCCAAGGGGGTTTATACATGTACTGGTAATGACAGTGCATGCCAAAGTGGTTTCTACATGTACTGGTAATGACATTGCATGCCAAGTGTATTTATACATGTACTGGTAATGACAGTGCATGCCAAGGGGGTTTATACATGTACTGGTAACGACAGTGCATGCCAAGGGGGTTTATACATGTACTGGTAATGACAGTGCATGCAAAGGGGGTTTATACATGTACTGGTAATGACAGTGCATGCCAAGGGGGTTTATACATGTACTGGTAACGACAGTGCATGCCAAGGGGGTTTATACATGTACTGGTAATGACAGTGCATGCCAAGGGGGTTTATACATGTACTGGTAATGACAGTGCATGCCAAGGGGGTTTATACATGTACTGGTAACGACAGTGCATGCCAAGGGGGTTTATACATGTACTGGTAATGACAGTGCATGCCAAGGGGGTTTATACATGTACTGGTAATGACAGTGCATGCCAAGGGGGTTTATACATGTACTGGTAATGACAGTGCATGCCAAGGGGGTTTATACATGTACTGGTAATGACAGTGCATGCCAAGGGGGTTTATACATGTACTGGTAATGACAGTGCATGCCAAGGAGGTTTATACATGTACTGGTAATGACAGTGCATGCCAAGGAGGTTTATACATGTACTGGTAATGACAGTGCATGCCAAGGAGGTTTATACATGTACTGGTAATGAGAGTGCATGGCAAGGAGGTTTATACATGTACTGGTAATGACAGTGCATGCCAAGGAGGTTTATACATGTACTGATAATGACAGTGCATGCCAAGGGGGTTTATACATGTACTGGTAATGACAGTGCATGCCAAGGGGGTTTATACATGTACTGGTAATGACAGTGCATGCCAAGGGGGTTTATACATGTACTGGTAATGACAGTGCATGCCAAGGGGGTTTATACATGTACTGGTAACGACAGTGCATGCCAATGCCAAGGGGGTTTATACATGTAATGGTAATGACAGTGCATGCGAAGGGGGTTTATACATGTACTGGTAATGACAGTGCATGCCAAAGGGGTTTATACATGTACTGGTAATGACAGTGCATGCCAAGGGGGTTTATACATGTACTGGTAACGACAGTGCATGCCAAGGGGGTTTATACATGTACTGGTAATGACAGTGCATGCCAAGGGGGTTTATACATATACTGGTAATGACAGTGCATGCCAAGGGGGTTTATACATGTACTGGTAATGACAGTGCATGCCAAGGGGGTTTATACATGTACTGGTAATGACAGTGCATGCCAAGGGGGTTTATACATGTACTGGTAATGACAGTGCATGCCAAGGGGGTTTATACATGTACTGGTAATGACAGTGCATGCCAAGGAGGTTTATACATGTACTGGTAATGACAGTGCATGCCAAGAAGGTTTATACATGTACTGGTAATGACAGTGCATGCCAAGGAGGTTTATACATGTACTGGTAATGAGAGTGCATGCCAAGGAGGTTTATACATGTACTGGTAATGACAGTGCATGCCAAGGAGGTTTATACATGTACTGATAATGACAGTGCATGCCAAGGGGGTTTATACATGTACTGGTAATGACAGTGCATGCCAAGGGGGTTTATACATGTACTGGTAATGACAGTGCATGCCAAGGGGGTTTATACATGTACTGGTAATGACAGTGCATGCCAAGGGGGTTTATACATGTACTGGTAACGACAGTGCATGCCAAGGGGGTTTATACATGTAATGGTAATGACAGTGCATGCGAAGGGGGTTTATACATGTACTGGTAATGACAGTGCATGCCAAGGGGGTTTATACATGTACTGGTAATGACAGTGCATGCCAAGGGGGTTTATACATGTACTGGTAACGACAGTGCATGCCAAGGGGGTTTATACATGTACTGGTAATGACAGTGCATGCCAAGGGGGTTTATACATATACTGGTAATGACAGTGCATGCCAAGGGGGTTTATACATGTACTGGTAATGACAGTGCATGACAAGGGGGTTTATACATGTACTGGTAATGACAGTGCATGCCAAGGGGGTTTATACATGTACTGGTAATGACAGTGCATGCCAAGGGGGTTTATACATGTACTGGTAACGACAGTGCATGCCAAGGGGGTTTATACATGTACTGGTAATGACAGTGCATGCCAAGGGGGTTTATACATGTACTGGTAATGACAGTGCATGCCAAGGGGGTTTATACATGTACTGGTAATGACAGTGCATGCCAAGGGGGTTTATACATGTACTGGTAACGACAGTGCATGCCAAGGGGGTTTATACATGTACTGGTAATGACAGTGCATGCCAAGGGGGTTTATACATGTACTGGTAATGACAGTGCATTCCAAGGGGGTTTATACATGTACTGGTAATGACAGTGCATGCCAAGGGGGTTTATACATGTACTGGTAATGACAGTGCATGCCAAGGGGGTATATACATGTACTGGTAATGACAGTGCATGCCAAGGGGGTTTATACATGTACTGGTAACGATAGTGCATGCCAAGGGGGTTTATACATGTACTGGTAATGACAGTGCATGCCAAGGGGGTTTATACATGTACTGGTAATGACAGTGCATGCCAAGGGGGTTTATACATGTACTGGTAATGACAGTGCATGCCAAGGGAGTTTATACATGTACTGGTAACGACAGTGCATGCCAAGGGGGTTTATACATGTACTGGTAATGACAGTGCATGCCAAGGGGGTTTATACATGTACTGATAATGACAGTGCATGCCAAGGGGGTTTATACATGTACTGGAAATGACAGTGCATGCCAAGGGGATTTATACATGTACTGGTAATGACAGTGCATGCCAAGGGGGGTTATACATGTACTGGTAATGACAGTGCATGCCAAGGGGGTTTATACATGTACTGGTAATGACAGTGCATGCCAAGTTGGTTTATACATGTACTGGTAACGACAGTGCATGCCAAGGGGGTTTATACATGTACTGGTAATGACAGTGCATGCCAAGGGGGTTTATACATGTACTGGTAATGACAGTGCATGCCAAGGGGGTTTATACATGTACTGGTAATGACAGTGCATGCCAAGGGGGTTTATACATGTACTGGTAAAGACAGTGCATGCCAAGGGGGTTTATACATGTACTGGTAATGACAGTGCATGCCAAGGGGGTTTATACATGTACTGGTAATGACAGTGCATGCCAAGATGGTTTATACATGTACTGGTAATGACAGTGCATGCCAAGGGGGTTTATACATGTACTAGTAATGACAGTGCATGCAAGGGGGTTTATACATGTACTGGTAACGACAGTACATGCCAAGGGGGTTTATACATGTACTGGTAATGACAGTGCATGCCAAGGGGGTTTATACATGTACTGGTAATGACAGTGCATGCCAAGGGGGTTTATACATGTACTGGTAATGACAGTGCATGCCAAGGGGGTTTATACATGTACTGGTAATGACAGTGCATGCCAAGGGGGTTTATACATGTACTGGTAATGACAGTGCATGCCAAGGGGGTTTATACATGTACTGGTAATGACAGTGCATGCCAAGGGGGTTTATACATGTACTGGTAATGACAGTGCATGCCAAGGGGGTTTATACATGTACTGGTAATGACAGTGCATGCCAAGGGGCTTTATACATGTACTGGTAATGACAGTGCATGCCAAGGGGGTTTATACATGTACTGGTAATGACAGTGCATGCCAAGGGGGTTTATACATGTACTGGTAATGACAGTGCATGCCAAATGGGTTTATACATGTACTGGTAATGACAGTGCATGCCAAGGGGGTTTATACATGTACTGGTAATGACAGTGCATGCCAAGGGGATTTATACATGTACTGGTAATGACAGTGCATGCCAAGGGGGTTTATACATGTACTGGTAATGACAGTGCATGCCAAGGGGGTTTATACATGTACTGGTAATGACAGTGCATGCCAAGGGGGTTTATACATGTACTGGTAATGACAGTGCATGCCAAGGGGTTTTATACATGTACTGGTAATGACAGTGCATGCCATGGGGGTTTATACATGTACTGGTAATGACAGTGCATGCCAAGGGGGTTTATACATGTACTGGTAATGACAGTGCATGCCAAGGGGGTTTATACATGTACTGGTAATGACAGTGCATGCCAAGGAGGTTTATACATGTACTGGTAATGACAGTGCATGCCAAGGAGGTTTATACATGTACTGGTAACAACAGTGCATGCCAAGGGGGCTTATACATGTACTGGTAACGACAGTGCATGCCAAGGGGGTTTATACATGTACTGGTAACGACAGTGCATGCCAAGGGGGTTTATACATGTACTGGTAACGACAGTGCATGCCAAGGGGGTTTATACGTGTACTGGTAACGACAGTGCATGCCAAGGGGGTTTATACATGTACTGGTAACGACAGTGCATGCCAAGGGGGTTTATACATGTACTGGTAATGACAGTGCATGCCAAGGGGGTTTATACATGTACTGGTAACGACATTGCATGCCAAGGGGGTTTATACATGTACTGGTAATGACAGTGCATGCCAAGGGGGTATATACATGTACTGGTAATGACAGTGCATGCCAAGGGGGTTTATACATGTACTGGTAATGACAGTGCATGCCAAGGGGGTTTATACATGTACTGGTAATGACAGTGCATGCCAAGGGGGTTTATACATGTACTGGTAATGACAGTGCATGCCAATGGGGTTTATACATGTTCTGGTAATGACAGTGCATGCCAAGGGGGTTTATACATGTACTGGTAATGACAGTGCATGCCAAGGGGGTTTATACATGTACTGGTAATGACAGTGCATGCCAAGGGGGTTTATACATGTACTGGTAATGACAGTGCATGCCAAGGGGGTTTATACATGTACTGGTAATGACAGTGCATGCCAAGGGGGTTTATACATGTACTGGTAATGACAGTGCATGCCAAGGGGGTTTATACATGTACTGGTAACGACAGTGCATGCCAAGGGGGTTTATACATGTACTGGTAACGACAGTGCATGCCAAGGGGGTTTATACATGTACTGGTAATGACAGTGCATGCCAAGGGGGTTTATACATGCACTGGTAACGACAGTGCATGCCAAGGGGGTTTATACATGTACTGGTAACGACAGTGCATGCCAAGGGGGTTTATACATGTACTGGTAACGACAGTGCATGCCAAGGGGGTTTATACATGTACTGGTAATGACAGTGCATGCCAAGGGGGTTTATACATGTACTGGTAATGACAGTGCATGCCAAGGGGGTTTATACATGTACTGGTAATGACAGTACATGCCAAGGGGGTTTATACATGTACTGGTAATGACAGTGCATGCCAAGGGGGTTTATACATGTACTGGTAACGACAGTGCATGCCAAGGGGGTTTATACATGTACTGGTAATGACAGTGCATGCCAAGGGGGTTTATACATGTACTGGTAATGACAGTGCATGCCAAGGGGGTTTATACATGTACTGGTAATGACAGTGCATGCCAAGGGGGTTTATACATGTACTGGTAACGACAGTGCATGCCAAGGGGGTTTATACATGTACTGGTAATGACAGTGCATGCCAAGGGGGTTTATACATGTACTGGTAATGACAGTGCATTCCAAGGGGGTTTATACATGTACTGGTAATGACAGTGCATGCCAAGGGGGTTTATACATGTACTGGTAATGACAGTGCATGCCAAGGGGGTATATACATGTACTGGTAATGACAGTGCATGCCAAGGGGGTTTATACATGTACTGGTAATGACAGTGCATGCCAAGGGGGTTTATACATGTACTGGTAATGACAGTGCATGCCAAGGGGGTTTATACATGTACTGGTAATGACAGTGCATGCCAAGGGAGTTTATACATGTACTGGTAATGACAGTGCATGCCAAGGGGGTTTATACATGTACTGGTAATGACAGTGCATGCCAAGGGGGTTTATACATGTACTGGTAATGACAGTGCATGCCAAGGGGGTTTATACATGTACTGGTAATGACAGTGCATGCCAAGGGGGTTTATACATGTACTGGTAATGACAGTGCATGCCATGGGGGTTTATACATGTACTGGTAATGACAGTGCATGCCAAGGGGGTTTATACATGTACTGTTAATGACAGTGCATGCCAATTGGGTTTATACATGTACTGGTAATGACAGTGCATGCCAAGGGGGTTTATACATGTACTGGTAAAGACAGTGCATGCCAAGGGGGTTTATACATGTACTGGTAATGACAGTGCATGCCAAGGGGGTTTATACATGTACTGGTAATGACAGTGCATGCCAAGGGGGTTTATACATGTACTGGTAATGCCAGTGCATGCCAAGGGGGTTTATACATGTACTGGTAATGACAGTGCATGCCAAGGGGGTTTATACATGTACTGGTAATGACAGTGCATGCCAAGGGGGTTTATACATGTACTGGTAATGACAGTGCATGCCAAGGGGGTTTATACATGTACTGGTAATGACAGTGCATGCCAAGGGGGTTTATACATGTACTGGTAATGACAGTGCATGCCAAGGGGGTTTATACATGTACTGGTAATGACAGTGCATGCCAAGGGGGTTTATACATGTACTGGTAATGACAGTGCATGCCAAGGGGGTTTTTACATGTACTGGTAATGACAGTGCATGCCAAGGGGGTTTATACATGTACTGTTAATGACAGTGCATGCCAAGGGGGTTTATACATGTACTGGTAATGACAGTGCATGCCAAGGGGGTTTATACATGTACTGGTAACGACAGTGCATGCCAAGGGGGTTTATACATGTACTGGTAATGACAGTGCATGCCAAGGGGGTTTATACATGTACTGGTAATGACAGTGCATGCCAAGGGGGTTTATACATGTACTGGTAATGACAGTGCATGCCAAGGGGGTTTATACATGTACTGGTAACGACAGTGCATGCCAAGGGGGTTTATACATGTACTGGTAATGACAGTGCATGCCAAGGGGGTTTATACATGTACTGGTAATGACAGTGCATTCCAAGGGGGTTTATACATGTACTGGTAATGACAGTGCATGCCAAGGGGGTTTATACATGTACTGGTAATGACAGTGCATGCCAAGGGGGTATATACATGTACTGGTAATGACAGTGCATGCCAAGGGGGTTTATACATGTACTGGTAATGACAGTGCATGCCAAGGGGGTTTATACATGTACTGGTAATGACAGTGCATGCCAAGGGGGTTTATACATGTACTGGTAATGACAGTGCATGCCAAGGGGGTTTATACATGTACTGGTAATGACAGTGCATGCCAAGGGGGTTTATACATGTACTGGTAATGACAGTGCATGCCAAGGGGGTTTATACATGTACTGGTAATGACAGTGCATGCCAAGGGGGTTTATACATGTACTGGTAATGACAGTGCATGCCAAGGGGGTTTATACATGTACTGGTAATGACAGTGCATGCCATGGGGGTTTATACATGTACTGGTAATGACAGTGCATGCCAAGGGGGTTTATACATGTACTGTTAATGACAGTGCATGCCAATTGGGTTTATACATGTACTGGTAATGACAGTGCATGCCAAGGGGGTTTATACATGTACTGGTAACGACAGTGCATGCCAAGGGGGTTTATACATGTACTGGTAATGACAGTGCATGCCAAGGGGGTTTATACATGTACTGGTAATGACAGTGCATGCCAAGGGTGTTTATACATGTACTGGTAATGACAGTGCATGCCAAGGGGGTTTATACATGTACTGGTAATGACAGTGCATGCCAAGGGGGTTTATACATGTACTGGTAATGACAGTGCATGCCAAGGGGGTTTATACATGTACTGGTAATGACAGTGCATGCCAAGGGGGTTTATACATGTACTGGTAATGACAGTGCATGCCAAGGGGGTTTATACATGTACTGGTAATGACAGTGCATGCCAAGGGGGTTTATACATGTACTTTTAATGACAGTGCATGCCAAGGGGGTTTATACATGTACTGGTAATGACAGTGCATGCCAAGGGGGTTTTTACATGTACTGGTAATGACAGTGCATGCCAAGGGGGTTTATACATGTACTGTTAATGACAGTGCATGCCAAGGGGGTTTATACATGTACTGGTAATGACAGTGCATGCCAAGGGGGTTTATACATGTACTGGTAACGACAGTGCATGCCAAGGGGGTTTATACATGTACTGGTAATGACAGTGCATGCCAAGGGGGTTTATACATGTACTTGTAATGACAGTGCATGCCAAGGGGGTTTATACATGTACTGGTAATGACAGTGCATGCCAAGGGGGTTTATACATGTACTGGTAATGACAGTGCATGCCAAGGGGGTTTATACATGTACTGGTAATGACAGTGCATGCCAAGGGGGTTTATACATGTACTGGTAATGACAGTGCATGCCAAGGGGGTTTATACATGTACTGTTAATGACAGTGCATGCCAAGGGGGTTTATACATGTACTGGTAATGACAGTGCATGCCAAGGGGGTTTATACATGTACTGGTAACGACAGTGCATGCCAAGGGTGTTTATACATGTACTGGTAATGACAGTGCATGCCAAGGGGGTTTATACATGTACTGGTAATGACAGTGCATGCCAAGGGGGTTTATACATGTACTGGTAATGACAGTGCATGCCAAGGGGGTTTATACATGTACTGGTAATGACAGTGCATGCCAAGGGGGTTTATACATGTACTGGTAATGACAGTGCATGCCAAGGGGGTATATACATGTACTGGTAATGACAGTGCATGCCAAGGGGGTTTATACATGTACTGGTAATGACAGTGCATGCCAAGGGGGTTTATACATGTACTGGTAACGACAGTGCATGCCAAGGGGGTTTATACATGTACTGGTAATGACAGTGCATGCCAAGGGGGTATATACATGTACTGGTAATGACAGTGCATGCCAAGGGGGTTTATACATGTACTGGTAACGACAGTGCATGCCAAGGGGGTTTATACTAGCAATATTTACAAAAATCCACATATGCCTTTATTTGAGATAAAGATATTATTGAGGACACTTATATACACTGTCAGTATATAATATAACCCATGAAAACTCTGTTATAAATAACATAATCATTAGGATTTATTGTTATTAAAGATTCGCCGGTATTCTCCCGGCCGGGCCTTGTCCAAGTGGTGGCCCGGCCTTGGCTCCCTCTTTAGGGAGTGTCTGAGACCTAAGTCTGCCATGGGAGGAGGCACAAGTACCTCCTCATCTTTGGGACTAACTGTCCCCAGGCCTAGCCACAAGCTAGGCCTCTCTGGTCTGCCATCCCCACCCCAAGGGGGCAAATTTGAATGACAGTCTTATGAGCTAAAGGCTCGGACTCAGGCACCTACCCTACCCTAGAAGGGCTGGGCATGGTGTCGATCAATCATTAGGAAACATTGTTATATGCATTTGAAAAGTACTTATATGCAAAAGAACGCCTACATACATGTATATACTAGGAAAACCTCTATATAAATAGAATACCTATATATATATATTAGAACACTAATTTACATTAAGAGATTGTTATTCACAAAATTAAAAACTATTTATATCCCAAATCTAACTTTCTAATCACCAAAACAGTGCGGATATATTCATCTAAATGTAAATATAACCCCTTAACAATTAAATATAATCCATTAGGCTTCCGTGTGCCAAAATTTGTATATTCACTCGAATTTATTGGTTAGTTTATAGGGATTTAAATGTTTTCAAGTACACGAGGGGTTATTAAACCTGCCTGTCACCAGTCAGGATTGACTTAATCCTTTAAATAAACATTAAATGCTCAGTGTATATATGCAAATATATACACCATTTATATATCCATTAGACCATTAAGGAGGTTCAAACATTGTATTAAATGCATTATACCAGAAATACTCTCAATAGACAACGAGTATCCGAGGTCGGGTTTAACTCTTCATCTGACAGAACTGATCTTAATGCGTAGGTTTAATGAATATTTTTTGCGTATATTAGAATTAATTTAAATATATAGTGAAAACACAAAGTGGTCTGGGGAGAGGCCGGGATGTGTGAAAATCGTCTAGCGGAAAATTGCAACTGTTCCGTACATAGATATGTTGATATCATTATCTGCCAGGGAAGGTGAGAAAGGTCGACGGGGGTTAAGAGATATCATGATAATAATGATAACAATAAAAATAATAATAATAACAGCAGTAGTGATCGTAGTAATAATAATGTGAGGGATACCTTGTGGCACACCTCACGTGTATACCTCACAGGTAGGTATTACCCACAATTATGATGATAATGATGATCCGCAAGAAAATTTTCTGGAGAATGTGAGGAGTGAAGATGTATCCAGTGTGTCTCATGTTGATGGAATCTGCCGGACACATTTGTGACTCCATGATACATTGTAATTACTACAGTTATCCCAATGAATCATGTATTTAGATAAATGTATGTTGTATTCACTTCTGTGTATCTTGTATTCGCTTCATTGTGTCATGAATTCATCTCGATGTGTCATGCATCTGCCACGAAGTATTATGTATTTACCTTAATGTATCATGCATCCACCTCGATGTATCATGCATCCACCTCGATGTATCATGCATCCACCTCGATGTATCATACATCCACCTCGATGTATCATGCATCCACCTCGATGTATCATGCATCCACCTCGATGTATCATGTATCCACCTCGATGTATCATGCATCCACCTCGATGTATCATGCATCCACCTCGATGTATCATGCATCCACCTCGATGTATCATGTATCCACCTCGATGTATCATGCATCCACCTCGATGTATCATGTATCCACCTCGATGTATCATGCATCCACCTCGATGTATCATACATCCACCTCGATGTATCATGCATCCACCTCGATGTATCATGCATCCACCTCGAAGTATCATGTATCCACCTCGATGTATCATGCATCCACCTCGATGTATCATGTATCCACCTCGATGTATCATGCATCCACCTCGATGTATCATACATCCACCTCGATGTATCATGCATCCACCTCGATGTATCATGCATCCACCTCGATGTATCATGCATCCACCTCGATGTATCATGCATCCACCTCGATGTATCATGCATCCACCTCGATGTATCATGTATCCACCTCGATGTATCATGCATCCACCTCGATGTATCATGTATCCACCTCGATGTATCATGCATCCACCTCGATGTATCATGTATCCACCTCGATGTATCATGCATCCACCTCGATGTATCATGCATCCACCTCGATGTATCATGCATCCACCTCGACGTATCATGCATCCACATCGATGTATCATGCATCCACCTCGATGTATCATGCATCCACCTCGATGTATCATGCATTCACCTCGATGTATCATGCATCCACCTCGATGTATCATGCATCCACCTCGATGTATCATGCATTCACCTCGATGTATCATGCATTCACCTCGATGTATCATGCATCCACCTCGATGTATCATGTATCCACCTCGATGTATCATGCATTCACCTCGATGTATCATGCATCCACCTCGATGTATCATGCATCCACCTCGATGTATCATGCATTCACCTCGATGTATCATGCATCCACCTCGATGTATCATGTATCCACCTCGATGTATCATGCATCCACCTCGATGTATCATGCATCCACCTCGATGTATCATGTATCCACCTCGATGTATCATGCATCAACCTCGATGTATCATGTATCCACCTCGATGTATCATGCATCCACCTCGATGTATCATGTATCCACCTCGATGTATCATGCATCCACCTCGATGTATCATGCATCCACCTCGATGTATCATGCATCCACCTCGACGTATCATGCATCCACATCGATGTATCATGCATCCACCTCGATGTATCATGCATCCACCTCGATGTATCATGTATCCACCTCGATGTATCATGCATCCACCTCGATGTATCATGTATCCACCTCGATGTATCATGCATCCACCTCGATGTATCATACATCCACCTCGATGTATCATGCATCCACCTCGATGTATCATGCATCCACCTCGATGTATCATGTATCCACCTAGATGTATCATGCATCCACCTCGATGTATCATGTATCCACCTCGATGTATCATGCATCCACCTCGATGTATCATACATCCACCTCGATGTATCATGCATCCACCTCGATGTATCATGCATCCACCTCGATGTATCATGCATCCACCTCGATGTATCATGCATCCACCTCGATGTATCATGCATCCACCTCGATGTATCATGTATCCACCTCGATGTATCATGCATCCACCTCGATGTATCATGTATCCACCTCGATGTATCATGCATCCACCTCGATGTATCATGTATCCACCTCGATGTATCATGCATCCACCTCGATGTATCATGCATCCACCTCGATGTATCATGCATCCACCTCGACGTATCATGCATCCACCTCGATGTATCATGCATCCACCTCGATGTATCATGCATCCACCTCGATGTATCATGCATTCACCTCGATGTATCATGCATCCACCTCGATGTATCATGCATCCACCTCGATGTATCATGCATTCACCTCGATGTATCATGCATTCACCTCGATGTATCATGCATCCACCTCGATGTATCATGTATCCACCTCGATGTATCATGCATTCACCTCGATGTATCATGCATCCACCTCGATGTATCATGCATTCACCTCGATGTATCATGCATCCACCTCGATGTATCTTGTATTCACCTCGATGTATCATGCATCCACCTCGATGTATCATGCATTCACCTCGATGTATCATGCATCCACCTCGATGTATCATGTATTCACCTCGATGTATCATGCATCCACCTCGATGTATCATGCATTCACCTCGATGTATCATGCATCCACCTCGATGTATCATGCATTCACCTCGATGTATCATGCATCCACCTCGATGTATCATGCATCCACCTCGATGTATCATGCATTCACCTCGATGTATCATGCATCCACCTCGATGTATCATGCATCCACCTCGATGTATCATGCATCCACCTCGATGTATCATGCATCCACCTCGATGTATCATGCATCCACCTCGATGTATCATGCATCCACCTCGATGTATCATGCATCCACCTCGATGTATCATGTATTCACCTCGATGTATCATGTATTCACCTCGATGTATCATGTATCCACCTCGATGTATCATGTATCCACCTCGATGTATCATGTATCCACCTCGATGTATCATGTATCCACCTCGATGTATCATGTATCCACCTCGATGTATCATGTATCCACCTCGATGTATCATGCATTCACCTCGATGTATCATGCATCCACCTCGATGTATCATGTATTCACCTCGATGTATCATGTATCCACCTCGATGTATCATGCATCCACCTCGATGTATCATGTATCCACCTCGATGTATCATGCATTCACCTCGATGTATCATGCATCCACCTCGATGTATCATGTATTCACCTCGATGTATCATGTATTCACCTCGATGTATCATGTATTCACCTCGATGTATCATGTATCCACCTCGATGTATCATGTATTCACCTCGATGTATCATGTATCCACCTCGATGTATCATGTATTCACCTCGATGTATCATGTATTCACCTCTGTGTTGAAGCAGTTGACTCCATAAGGCAAGCGAGGAAGGACGAAATTAGACAAAGAGTTTCTCCTGCTTTTAGCTTTTGATTTATAGTCACTTCTGCTCCCTTGTGTTTAGCCCATCATAACACAGTAATGTTCAACATGGGAGGATCTGGTCTGTGTAGTTCATAATGAACACAGTAATGTTCAACATGGGAGGGTCTGGTCTGTGTAGTTCATAATGAACACAGTAATGTTCAACATGGGAGGATCTGGTCTGTGTAGTTCATAATGAACACAGTAATGTTCAACATGGGAGGGTCTGGTCTGTGTAGTTCATAATGAACACAGTAATGTTCAACATGGGAGGATCTGGTCTGTGTAGTTCATAATGAACACAGTAATGTTCAACATGGGAGGGTCTGGTCTGTGTAGTTCATAATGAACACAGTAATGTTCAACATGGGAGGGTCTGGTCTGTGTAGTTCATAATGAACACAGTAATGTTCAACATGGGAGGATCTGGTCTGTGTAGTTCATAATGAACACAGTAATGTTCAACATGGGAGGGTCTGGTCTGTGTAGTTCATAATGAACACAGTAATGTTCAACATGGGAGGATCTGGTCTGTGTAGTTCATAATGAACACAGTAATGTTCAACATGGGAGGATCTGGTCTGTGTAGTTCATAATGAACACAGTAATGTTCAACATGGGAGGATCTGGTCTGTGTAGTTCATAATGAACACAGTAATGTTCAACATGGGAGGATCTGGTCTGTGTAGTTCATAATGAACACAGTAATGTTCAACATGGGAGGATCTGGTCTGTGTAGTTCATAATGAACACAGTAATGTTCAACATGGGAGGATCTGGTCTGTGTAGTTCATAATGAACACAGTAATGTTCAACATGGGAGGGTCTGGTCTGTGTAGTTCATAATGAACACAGTAATGTTCAACATGGGAGGATCTGGTCTGTGTAGTTCATAATGAACACAGTAATGTTCAACATGGGAGGGTCTGGTCTGTGTAGTTCATAATGAACACAGTAATGTTCAACATGGGAGGATCTGGTCTGTGTAGTTCATAATGAACACAGTAATGTTCAACATGGGAGGATCTGGTCTGTGTAGTTCATAATGAACACAGTAATGTTCAACATGGGAGGGTCTGGTCTGTGTAGTTCATAATGAACACAGTAATGTTCAACATGGGAGGGTCTGGTCTGTGTAGTTCATAATGAACACAGTAATGTTCAACATGGGAGGGTCTGGTCTGTGTAGTTCATAATGAACACAGTAATGTTCAACATGGGAGGATCTGGTCTGTGTAGTTTATAATGAACACAGTAATGTTCAACATGGGAGGGTCTGGTCTGTGTAGTTCATAATGAACACAGTAATGTTCAACATGGGAGGGTCTGGTCTGTGTAGTTTATAATGAACACAGTAATGTTCAACATGGGAGGGTCTGGTCTGTGTAGTTTATAATGAACACAGTAATGTTCAACATGGGAGGGTCTGGTCTGTGTAGTTTATAATGAACACAGTAATGTTCAACATGGGAGGGTCTGGTCTGTGTAGTTTATAATGAACACAGTAATGTTCAACATGGGAGGGTCTGATCTGTGTAGTTTATAATGAACACAGTAATGTTCAACATGGGAGGGTCTGATCTGTGTAGTTTATAATGAACACAGTAATGTTCAACATGGGAGGGTCTGGTCTGTGTAGTTTATAATGAACACAGTAATGTTCAACATGGGAGGGTCTGATCTGTGTAGTTTATAATGAACACAGTAATGGTCAACATGGGAGGGTCTGGTCTGTGTAGTTCGTAATGAACACAGTAATGGTCAACATGGGAGGGTCTGGTCTGTGTAGTTCGTAATGAACACAGTAATGGTCAACATGGGAGGATCTGATCCCTAGTATGACAAGAGATAAACGCTGTGGATCTAGTTCTAGTTCTATGTAGAGCTTTATCATGACTCATTACAACTCTACACAGAGCGAAACGTTATGTTCGTCTTCAGTACAACATTTCGTGCATGTGGATCAGCATTTCGTTCTCCAAAAAACCGTAATAATGGTCACCTTGACTCGAAAAAACTCTTGAAGGGTGACTCATATAAACTTTCCCATCTAGTTATTATGTAAGTGAAATTATCGTTCCAAACTCTATTTGATTTACTTTCTGTGGCTGAAGGAGAGCAATTTAAGAACGGAAAAAAGTTAAATGTGAAATTGGAGATGCAGTGAGGTCAGCGGGGCGTGGCTCCCTGCCTGATAAATTGTCACTACGCAGGTCCGCAGTAACAGGAAATTAGGGGCGACTTTACGAAACTCTAACAGGACACAAATGTAAAGTACATATATGTATCTCTTAATAAATGTATATTGAACGTTTATATTAATATTAGATATAGAATTTGTGGTATATTTGTTCTGGTAACATGTGGCATGTAGCCTTAATAACCCTCGTGTAGTCCATAATTTATACCGCAAATTAACCGGCCAATGAAAAGATATATAAACTTGTGAGTATATCTCTTGATGCGTGTGCACTGGGACCACCAGTGCATATATACGTGGAGGTTGTGTATATCAATATACATTCACGTTAAGTTTACTATCTCCATAATGGCGTTCATCTCTCTAGCGTAAATATACTGAGAGATGCCTCTCAGTTTAAATACAACGTAGTATGGTATGTCTCCCAATGTATATAGTGAAAATGTATATTTCTCAGTAAAGGTGTATATTTGAGTGAATATATACCGGATAGTGTTGCCTGCAACATCTACGTAGCTTGGGACAATTACCTGCAATACCCATGTCTTGGGACAATGTTGCCTGCAGTACCATCGGAGGTTAGAGCAGTGTTGCCTGCAACACCAACTTAGCTTGAGGCATTATTACTTGCAACACAAGTGTAGCTTGGGGCATCTGGTGTTGCAGGCAACACTAGATGTATGGATACAGAAATGCTAAAAGAAAACTGTTGACACTATATACTGGACCAAAACTGGAATGTGCAGAGGCTGTTGTGAGGTAAATGCGGTTGTATCCTAGGAAGAGAATCTTGAATCTAATTCCTTGAGTAAAAATCCCTTGACCAGCATTGGATAGGAACTCTACCATGGTAAGGAAGGAGTGTTGGGCAAGCAGGTGTTGAGTTAGGTGTGGAGAGATGTAGGTCAAGTGTAGTGGGTGGGTGTTAACTCCGGAAACCTAAGATAATCTGTAAGTTTAAAGCCTTGTCGACTGCACGAGGGTCAATAAGGCTGCATTTCGCCTCTGCACTAACATCACGAATACTTTAATACCTGAAATGGTGATTAAAGTCGATTCTGAGTATATACTTTGAAATATATACACCCCCTCATTGTAGTCACAGAGAGATATACATCCCCTCATTGTAGTCACAGAGAGATATACATCCCCTCATTGTAGTCACAGAGAGATATACATCCCCTCATTGTAGTCAGAGAGAGATATACATCCCCTCATTGTAGTCACAGAGAGATATACACCCCCTCATTGTAGTCACAGAGAGATATACATCCCCTCATTGTAGTCACAGAGAGATATACATCCCCTCATTGTAGTCACAGAGAGATATACATCCCCTCATTGTAGTCACAGAGAGATATACATCCCCTCATTGTAGTCACAGAGAGATATACACCCCCTCATTGTAGTCACAGAGAGATATACATCCCCTCATTGTAGTCACAGAGAGATATACACCCCCTCATTGTAGTCACAGAGAGATATACATCCCCTCATTGTAGTCACAGAGAGATATACATCCCCTCATTGTAGTCACAGAGAGATATACATCCCCTCATTGTAGTCACAGAGAGATATACACCCCCTCAATGGAGGCACAGAGAGATATCCACCCCCTCATTGTAGTCACAGAGAGATATACATCCCCTCATTGTAGTCACAGAGAGATATACACCCCCTCATTGTAGTCACAGAGAGATATACATCCCCTCATTGTAGTCACAGAGAGATATACACCCCCTCATTGTAGTCACAGAGAGATATACACCCCATCATTGTAGTCGCAGAGAGATATACATCCCCTCATTGTAGTCACAGAGAGATATACATCCCCTCATTGTAGTCACAGAGAGATATACACCCCCTCATTGTAGTCACAGAGAGATATACATCCCCTCATTGTAGTCACAGAGAGATATACATCCCCTCATTGTAGTCACAGAGAGATATACATCCCCTCATTGTAGTCACAGAGAGATATACATCCCCTCATTGTAGTCACAGAGAGATATACACCCCCTCATTGTAGTCACAGAGAGATATACATCCCCTCATTGTAGTCACAGAGAGATATACACCCCCTCATTGTAGTCACAGAGAGATATACATCCCCTCATTGTAGTCACAGAGAGATATACATCCCCTCATTGTAGTCGCAGAGAGATATACATCCCCTCATTGTAGTCGCAGAGAGATATACACCCCCTCATTGTAGTCACAGAGAGATATACATCCCCTCATTGTAGTCGCAGAGAGATATACATCCCCTCATTGTAGTCACAGAGAGATATACATCCCCTCATTGTAGTCGCAGAGAGATATACATCCCCTCATTGTAGTCACAGAGAGATATACATCCCCTCATTGTAGTCACAGAGAGATATACATCCCCTCATTGTAGTCGCAGAGAGATATACATCCCCTCATTGTAGTCGCAGAGTGATATACATCCCCTCATTGTAGTCACAGAGAGATATACATCCCCTCATTGTAGTCGCAGAGAGATATACACCCCCTCATTGTAGTCACAGAGAGATATACATCCCCTCATTGTAGTCGCAGAGAGATATACATCCCCTCATTGTAGTCGCAGAGAGATATACATCCCCTCATTGTAGTCACAGAGAGATATACATCCCCTCATTGTAGTCGCAGAGAGATATACATCCCCTCATTGTAGTCGCAGAGAGATATACATCCCCTCATTGTAGTCACAGAGAGATATACATCCCCTCATTGTAGTCGCAGAGAGATATACACCCCCTCATTGTAGTCACAGAGAGATATACATCCCCTCATTGTAGTCGCAGAGAGATATACATCCCCTCATTGTAGTCGCAGAGAGATATACACCCCCTCATTGTAGTCACAGAGAGATATACATCCCCTCATTGTAGTCACAGAGAGATATACATCCCCTCATTGTAGTCGCAGAGAGATATACATCCCCTCATTGTAGTCGCAGAGAGATATACACCCCCTCATTGTAGTCACAGAGAGATATACATCCCCTCATTGTAGTCACAGAGAGATATACATCCCCTCATTGTAGTCGCAGAGAGATATACATCCCCTCATTGTAGTCACAGAGAGATATACACCCCCTCATTGTAGTCACAGAGAGATATACACCCCCTCATTGTAGTCACAGAGAGATATACACCCCCTCATTGTAGTCACAGAGAGATATACACCCCCTCATTGTAGTCACAGAGAGATATACACCCCCTCATTGTAGTCACAGAGAGATATACACCCCCTCATTGTAGTCACAGAGAGATATACATCCCCTCATTGTAGTCACAGAGAGATATACACCCCCTCATTGTAGTCACAGAGAGATATACACCCCCTCATTGTAGTCACAGAGAGATATACACCCCCTCATTGTAGTCACAGAGAGATATACACCCCCTCATTGTAGTCACAGAGAGATATACACCCCCTCATTGTAGTCACAGAGAGATATACACCCCCTCATTGTAGTCACAGAGAGATATACATCTCCTCATTGTAGTCACAGAGAGATATACACCCCATCATTGTAGTCACAGAGAGATATACACCCCCTCATTGTAGTCACAGAGAGATATACATCCCCTCATTGTAGTCACAGAGAGATATACACCCCCTCATTGTAGTCACAGAGAGATATACACCCCCTCATTGTAGTCACAGAGAGATATACATCCCCTCATTGTAGTCACAGAGAGATATACACCCCATCATTGTAGTCGCAGAGAGATATACATCCCCTCATTGTAGTCGCAGAGAGATATACATCCCCTCATTGTAGTCGCAGAGAGATATACATCCCCTCATTGTAGTCGCAGAGAGATATACACCCCCTCATTGTAGTCACAGAGAGATATACACCCCCTCATTGTAGTCACAGAGAGATATACACCCCCTCATTGTAGTCACAGAGAGATATACACCCCCTCATTGTAGTCACAGAGAGATATACACCCCCTCATTGTAGTCACAGAGAGATATACACCCCCTCATTGTAGTCACAGAGAGATATACACCCCCTCATTGTAGTCACAGAGAGATATACACCCCCTCATTGTAGTCACAGAGAGATATACATCCCTCATTGTAGTCACAGAGAGATATACATCCCCTCACTGTAGTCACAGAGAGATATACATCCCCTCACTGTAGTCACAGACAGAGATATACATCCCTTCATTGTAGTCACAGAGAGATATACACCCCCTCATTGTAGTCACAGAGAGATATACACCCCCTCATTGTAGTCACAGAGAGATATACACCCCCTCATTGTAGTCACAGAGAGATATACACCCCCTCATTGTAGTCACAGAGAGATATACATCCCCTCATTGTAGTCACAGAGAGATATACATCCCCTCATTGTAGTCACAGAGAGATATACATCCCCTCATTGTAGTCACAGAGAGATATACACCCCCTCATTGTAGTCACAGAGAGATATACACCCCCTCATTGTAGTCACAGAGAGATATACACCCCCTCATTGTAGTCACAGAGAGATATACACCCCCTCATTGTAGTCACAGAGAGATATACATCCCCTCATTGTAGTCGCAGAGAGATATACACCCCCTCATTGCAGTCACAGAGAGATATACACCCCCTCATTGTAGTCACAGAGAGATATACATCCCCTCATTGTAGTCGCAGAGAGATATACACCCCCTCATTGTAGTCACAGAGAGATATACACCCCCTCATTGTAGTCACAGAGAGATATACACCCCCTCATTGTAGTCACAGAGAGATATACATCCCCTCATTGTAGTCGCAGAGAGATATACACCCCCTCATTGTAGTCACAGAGAGATATACACCCCCTCATTGTAGTCACAGAGAGATATACACCCCCTCATTGTAGTCACAGAGAGATATACATCCCCTCATTGTAGTCGCAGAGAGAGATATACATCCCCTCATTGTAGTCACAGAGAGATATACATCCCCTCATTGTAGTCGCAGAGAGAGATATACATCCCCTCATTGTAGTCACAGAGAGATATACACCCCCTCATTGTAGTCACAGAGAGATATACACCCCCTCATTGTAGTCACAGAGAGATATACATCCCCTCATTGTAGTCGCAGAGAGATATATACATCCCCTCATTGTAGTCACAGAGAGATATACATCCCCTCATTGTAGTCACAGAGAGATATACATCCCCTCATTGTAGTCGCAGAGAGATATATACACCCCCTCATTGTAGTCACAGAGAGATATACATCCCCTCATTGTAGTCACAGAGAGATATACATCCCCTCATTGTAGTCACAGAGAGAGATATACATCCCCTCATTGTAGTCACAGAGAGATATACATCCCCTCATTGTAGTCACAGAGAGATATACATCCCCTCATTGTAGTCACAGAGAGAGATATACATCCCCTCATTGTAGTCACAGAGAGATATACATCCCCTCATTGTAGTCGCAGAGAGATATACATCCCCTCATTGTAGTCACAGAGAGATATACATCCCCTCATTGTAGTCACAGAGAGATATACACCCCCTCATTGTAGTCACAGAGAGATATACATCCCCTCATTGTAGTCACAGAGAGATATACATCCCCTCATTGTAGTCACAGAGAGATATACACCCCCTCATTGTAGTCACAGAGAGATATACATCCCCTCATTGTAGTCGCAGAGAGAGATATACATCCCCTCATTGTAGTCACAGAGAGATATACATCCCCTCATTGTAGTCACAGAGAGATATACACCCCCTCATTGTAGTCGCAGAGAGAGATATACATCCCCTCATTGTAGTCACAGAGAGATATACATTACCTCATTTTAGTCACAGAGAGATATACACCCCCTCATTGTAGTCACAGAGAGATATACATCCCCTCATTGTAGTCGCAGAGAGAGATATACATCCCCTCATTGTAGTCACAGAGAGATATACACCCCCTCATTGTAGTCACAGAGAGATATACACCCCCTCATTGTAGTCACAGAGAGATATACACCTGTCAGTGTACAGGTGTATAATCACTGATATACACCTCTCAGTCTGTACTACTGAGAAATATACATCTTTGTAGTGTATAGTCACCGAGAGATATTACACCTCTTGATGTACGTCAGAAACCAGGAGACGTATATGATAAAACTTGTGAGAAAAAAACTTAGTTGACGTCCTGAAGCTTGACTGTTCTCAAACTTTCTTAATGTCTTAAACTTTAAATATTGAAACTTTGTGTCATCCACTGCAGGGAATCATGTCAAGCTACAGTCAGTGCTGCAGTTTCCTTACTGGTCAAATCTTTAATGAATTTGACAGGTGGTTATACCAGGTTGGATGAGAGCCTCATGTGTGTATGTACACTGGTCTTGGTGGCACTCACGGCAACACACTGCGTGGTTCTCAAAGGGGGAAACCAGTGAGAGGTCGTAGTTGTGTATTGGTATCGAATTTCGTAGTTGGTTCGTGCAGAAGTGCACAAGGTCATCTTCACTGGCTGCTTTCCCACTTTAAAAGAATGTTATATCAATGCTTACGACCAGGAAAGGCAGCTAGCACTTCCTGACATTATCATTGGAGACTTTTACTGTATCATTCACATACTTGTAGGTATAATATATTTTTTTTTTTGATAAATTTCTTTGCTTCTATTTTCCATTGGTTAAGCTCAATCTTATCCACAAGTATTTCTAGACCATTTTAGAGAGTGAAAATCGCTCATTGTCGAGGGAGCGTGACAGATTGATCCACCCTCCAACACACACACACTGGTTGATCCACCCTCCAACACACACACACTGGTTGATCCACCCTCCAACACACACACACTGGTTGATCCACCCTCCAACACACACACACTGGTTGATCCACCCTCCAACACACACACACTGGTTGACCCACCCTCCAACACACACACACTGGTTGATCCACCCTCCAACACACACACACTGGTTGATCCACCCTCCAACACACACACACTGGTTGACTGGTTGACCCACCCTCCAACACACACACACTGGTTGATCCACCCTCCAACACACACACACTGGTTGACCCACCCTCCAACACACACACACTGGTTGATCCACCCTCCAACACACACACACTGGTTGATCCACCCTCCAACACACACACACTGGTTGATCCACCCTCCAACACACACACACTGGTTGACCCACCCTCCAACACACACACACTGGTTGACCCACCCTCCAACACACACACACTGGTTGACCCACCCTCCAACACACACACACTGGTTGACCCACCCTCCAACACACACACACTGGTTGACCCACCCTCCAACACACACACACTGGTTGATCCACCCTCCAACACACACACACTGGTTGATCCACCCTCCAACACACACACACTGGTTGACCCACCCTCCAACACACACACACTGGTTGATCCACCCTCCAACACACACACACTGGTTGACCCACCCTCCAACACACACACACTGGTTGACCCACCCTCCAACACACACACACTGGTTGACCCACCCTCCAACACACACACACTGGTTGATCCACCCTCCAACACACACACACTGGTTGATCCACCCTCCAACACACACACACTGGTTGATCCACCCTCCAACACACACACACTGGTTGATCCACCCTCCAACACACACACACTGGTTGATCCACCCTCCAACACACACACACTGGTTGATCCACCCTCCAACACACACACACTGGTTGACCCACCCTCCAACACACACACACTGGTTGATCCACCCTCCAACACACACACACTGGTTGATCCACCCTCCAACACACACACACTGGTTGATCCACCCTCCAACACACACACACTGGTTGATCCACCCTCCAACACACACACACTGGTTGATCCACCCTCCAACACACACACACTGGTTGATCCACCCTCCAACACACACACACTGGTTGACCCACCCTCCAACACACACACACTGGTTGATCCACCCTCCAACACACACACACTGGTTGATCCACCCTCCAACACACACACACTGGTTGACCCACCCTCCAACACACACACACTGGTTGATCCACCCTCCAACACACACACACTGGTTGATCCACCCTCCAACACACACACACTGGTTGACCTACCCTCCAACACACACACACACACACACTGGTTGACCCACCCTCCAACACACACACACTGGTTGACCCACCCTCCAACACACACACACTGGTTGACCCACCCTCCAACACACACACACTGGTTGATCCACCCTCCAACACACACACACTGGTTGACCCACCCTCCAACACACACACACTGGTTGACCCACCCTCCAACACACACACACTGGTTGCCTACCCTCCAACACATACACAACACACACACACACCCACCCTCCAACACACACACACTGGTTGACCCACCCTCCAACACACACACACTGGTTGATCCACCCTCCAACACACACACACTGGTTGACCCACCCTCCAACACACACACACTGGTTGACCCACCCTCCAACACACACACACTGGTTGATCCACCCTCCAACACACACACACTGGTTGATCCACCCTCCAACACACACACACTGGTTGATCCACCCTCCAACACACACACACTGGTTGATCCACCCTCCAACACACACACACTGGTTGATCCACCCTCCAACACACACACACTGGTTGATCCACCCTCCAACACACACACACTGGTTGATCCACCCTCCAACACACACACACTGGTTGATCCACCCTCCAACACACACACACTGGTTGATCCACCCTCCAACACACACACACTGGTTGACCCACCCTCCAACACACACACACTGGTTGATCCACCCTCCAACACACACACACTGGTTGATCCACCCTCCAACACACACACACTGGTTGATCCACCCTCCAACACACACACACTGGTTGACCCACCCTCCAACACACACACACTGGTTGACCCTCCAACACACACACCACCATCCAACACACACACACTGGTTGATCCACCCTCCAACACACACACACTGGTTGATCCACCCTCCAACACACACACACTGGTTGATCCACCCTCCAACACACACACACTGGTTGACCCACCCTCCAACACACACACACTGGTTGACCCACCCTCCAACACACACACACTGGTTGACCCACCCTCCAACACACACACACTGGTTGATCCACCCTCCAACACACACACACTGGTTGATCCACCCTCCAACACACACACACTGGTTGATCCACCCTCCAACACACACACACTGGTTGATCCACCCTCCAACACACACACACTGGTTGATCCACCCTCCAACACACACACACTGGTTTGACACACTGGTTGACCCACCCTCCAACACACACACACTGGTTGAACCACCCTCCAACACCCACAAACTGGGTGATGCACCCTCCAACACACACACACTGGTTGACCCTCCAACACACACCACCCTCCAACACACACACACTGGTTGATCCACCCTCCAACACACACACACTGGTTGATCCACCCTCCAACACACACACACTGGTTGATCCACCCTCCAACACACACACACTGGTTGATCCACCCTCCAACACACACACACTGGTTGATCCACCCTCCAACACACACACACTGGTTGATCCACCCTCCAACACACACACACTGGTTGATCCACCATCCAACACACACACACTGGTTGATCCACCCTCCAACACACACACACTGGTTGATCCACCCTCCAACACACACACACTGGTTGATCCACCCTCCAACACACACACACTGGTTGACCCACCCTCCAACACACACACACTGGTTGACACACCCTCCAACACACACACACACTGGTTGATCCACCCTCCAACACACACACACTGGTTGATCCACCCTCCAACACACACACACTGGTTGATCCACCCTCCAACACACACACACTGATTGATCCACCCTCCAACACACACACACACACTGGTTGATCCACCCTCCAACACACACACACTGGTTGATCCACCCTCCAACACACACACACTGGTTGATCCAACCTCCAACACACACACACACTGGTTGATCCACCCTCCAACACACACACACTGGTTGATCCACCCTCCAACACACACACACTGGTTGACCCACCCTCCAAAACACACACACACTGGTTGATCCACCCTCCAACACACACACACTGGTTGACCCACCCTCCAACACACACACACTGGTTGACCCACCCTCCAACACACACACACTGGTTGACCCACCCTCCAACACACACACACTGGTTGACCCACCCTCCAACACACACACACTGGTTGACCCACCCTCCAACACACACACACTGGTTGATCCACCACACACACACACTGGTTGACCTACCCACCCTACACCAACACACACACACTGGTTGACCTACCACCCTCCAACACACACACACTGGTTGATCCACCCTCCAACACACACACACTCGTTGACCCACCCTCCACACACACACACACTGGTTGGCCACCCTCCAACACACACACACTGGTTGACCACCCTCCAACACAACACACACACACTGGTTGACCCACCCTCCAACACACACACACTGGTTGACACACCCTCCAACACACACACACTGGTTGACACACCCTCCAACACACACACCCACTGGTTGACCCACCGTCCAACACACACACACACACTGGTTGATCCACCCTCCAACACACACACACACTGGTTGACCCACCCTCCAACACTCACACACAATGGTTGACACACCCTCCAACACAAACACACACACTGGTTGACCCACCCTCCAACACACACACACACACTGGTTGACCCACCCTCCAACACACACACACACTGGTTGACACACCCTCCAACACACACACACACTGGTTGACCCACCCTCCAACACACACACTGGTTGGCCTACCCTCCACACACACACACACTGGTTGACCCACCCTCCAACACACACACACACACACTGGTTGGCCACCCTCCAACACACACACACACTGGTTAACCCACCCTCCAACACACACACACACTGGTTGACCCACCCTCCAACACACACACACACTGGTTGACCCACCCTCCAACACACACACACACACACTGGTTGGCCAACCCTCCAACACAAACACACACACACTGGTTGACCCACCCTCCAACACACACACACTGGTTGACCCACCCTCCAACACACACACACTGGTTGACACACCCTCCAACACACACACACACACTGGTTGACCCACCCTCCAACACACACACACACACTGGTTGACCCACCCTCCAACACACACACACACACACACACACTGGTTGACACACCCTCCAACACACACACACACACTGGTTGACCCACCCTCCAACACACACACACACTGGTTGACCCACCCTCCAACACACACACACACTGGTTGATCCACCCTCCATCACACACACACACACACTGGTTGACACACCCTCCAACACACACACACACACTGGTTGACCCACCCTCCAACACACACACACACACACTGGTTGACCTACCCTCCAACACACACACACACACTGGTTGACCTACCCTCCAACACACACACACACACTGGTTGACCCACCCTCCAACACACACACACACACACACACTGGTTGACCTACCCTCCAACACACACACACACACACACACACTGGTTGACCCACCCTCCAACACACACACACACACACACACACACACACACACACACTGGTTGACCAACCCTCCAACACACACACACACTGGTTGACCCACCCTCCAACACACACACACACACTGGTTGACCCGCCCTCCAACGCACACACACACTGGTTGACCCACCCTCCAACACACACACACACACTGGTTGGCCTACCCTCCTACACACACACACACACACACACACACTGGTTGACCTACCCTCCAACACACACACACACACACTGGGTGACCGACCCGCCAACACACACACACACACACTGGTTGACCTACCCTCCAACACACACACACTGGTTGACCTACCCTCCAACACACACACACACACTGGTTGGCCTACCCTCCAACACACACACACTGGTTGACCTACCCTCCAACACACACACACACACTGGTTGACCTACCCTCCAACACACACACACACTGGTTGACCCACCCTCCAACACACACACACACAAACACTGGTTGACCTACCCTCCAACACACACACACACACACACTGGTTGGCCTACCCTCCAACACACACACACACACACACTGGTTGACCTATTCTCCAACACACACACACACACACACTGGTTGACCCACCATCCAACACACACACACACTGGTTGACCCACCCTCCAACACACACACACACTGGTTGACCCACCCTCCAACACACACACACACACACACTGGTTGACCTACCCTCCAACACACACACACACACACACACACACACACACTGGTTGACCCACCATCCAACACACACACACACTGGTTGACCCACCCTCCAACACACACACACACACACACTGGTTGACCCACCCTCCAACACACACACACACTGGTTGACCCACCCTCCAACACACACACACACTGGTTGACCCACCCTCCAACACACACACACACTGGTTGACCCACCCTCCAACACACACACACACTGGTTGACACACCCTCCAACACACACACACACACTGGTTGACACACCCTCCAACACACACACACACACTGGTTGACCCTCCCTCCAACACACACACACACACACACTGGTTGGCCTACCCTCCAACACATACACACACACACTGGTTGACCCACCCTCCAAAACACACACACACTGGTTGACCCACCCTCCAACGCACACACACTGGTTGATCCACCCTCCAACACACACACACTGGTTGACCCACCCTCCAACGCACACACACTGGTTGATCCACCCTCCAACACACACACACTGGTTGACCCACCCTCCAACACACACACACTGGTTGATCCACCCTCCAACACACACACACTGGTTGACCCACCCTCCAACACACACACACTGGTTGACCTACCCTCCAACACACACACACACACACTGGTTGACCCACCCTCCAACACACACACACACTGGTTGACCCACCCTCCAACACACACACACTGGTTGACCTACCCTCCAACACACACACACACACACTGGTTGACCCACCCTCCAACACACACACACACACACTGGTTGGCCTACCCTCCAACACACACACACACACACTGGTTGACCCACCCTCCAACACACACACACACACACACACACACACACACACACACACACACACTGGTTGACCTACCCTCCAACACACACACACACACTGGTTGACCCACCCTCCAACACACACACACACACACTGGTTGACCTACCCTCCAACACACACACACACACACTGGTTGACCTACCCTCCAACACACACACACACACACACACACTGGTTGACCTACCCTCCAACACACACACACACACACACACACACTGGTTGACCTACCCTCCAACACACACACACACACACACACACACACACACTGGTTGACCTACCCCCAACACACACACACACACACTGGTTGACATACCCTCCAACACACACACTGGTTGACCCACCCTCCAACACACACACACACACACTGGTTGGCCTACCCTCCAACACACACACACACACACACACTGGTTGACCTACCCTCCAACACACACACACACTGGTTGACCCACCCTCCAACACACACACACACAAACACTGGTTGATCTACCCTCCAACACACACACTGGTTGACCTACCCTCCAACACACACACACACACTGGTTGACCTACCCTCCAACACACACACACATACACTGGTTGACCCACCCTCCAACACACACACACACTGGTTGACCCACCCTCCAACACACACACACACACACTGGTTGACCTACCCTCCAACACACACACACACACACACACACTGGTTGACCCACCCTCCAACACACACACACACACACACACACACACACACTGATTGACCCACCCTCCAACACACACACACACTGGTTGACTCACCCTCCAACACACACACACACACACTGGTTGACCCACCCTCCAACGCACACACACACTGGTTGACCCACCCTCCAACACACACACACACACAAACACTGGTTGACCTACCCTCCAACACACACACACACACACACTGGTTGACCTACCCCCAACATACACACACACACACACTGGTTGACCTACCCCCCAACACACACACACACACACTGGTTGACCTACCCTCCAACACACACACACTGGTTGACCCACCCTCCAACACACACACACACACTGGTTGGCCTACCCTCCAACACACACACACTGGTTGACCTACCCTCCAACACACACACACACACTGGTTGGCCTACCCTCCAACACACACACACACTGGTTGACCCACCCTCCAACACACACACACACAAACACTGGTTGACCTACCCTCCAACACACACACACACACACTGGTTGGCCTACCCTCCAACACACACACACACACACACACTGGTTGACCTACCCTCCAACACACACACACACTGGTTGACTTACCATCCAACACACACACACACACACTGGTTGACCCACCCTCGAACACACACACACACTGGTTGACCCACCCTCCAACACACACACACACACACACTGGTTGACCTACCCTCCAACACGCACACACACACACACTGGTTGACCCACCATCCAATACACACACACACTGGTTGACACACCCTCCAACACACACACACTGGTTGACCCACCCTCCAACACACACACACACTGGTTGACCCACCCTCCAACACACACACACACACACTGGTTGACCCACCCTCCAACACATACACACACTGGTTGACCCACCCTCCAACACACACACACACTGGTTACCCACCCGCCACCACACACACACACACTGGTTGGCCTACCCGCCAACACACACACACACACTGGTTGACCCACCCTCCAACACACACACACACACACACACTGGTTGGCCTACCCTCCAACACATATACACACACACTGGTTGACCCACCCTCCAACACACACACACACACTGGTTGACCCACCCTCCAACACACACACACACTGGTTGATCCACCCTCCAACACACACACACACACTGGTTGACCTACCCTCCAACACACACACACACTGGTTGACCCACCCTCCAACACACACACACACACACACTGGTTGACCTACCCTCCAACACACACACACACTGGTTGACCCACCCTCCAACACACACACACACACTGGTTGACCTACCCTCCAACACACACACACACTGGTTGACCTACCCTCCAACACACACACACACTGGTTGACCCACCCTCCCACACACACACACACCCTGGTTGACCTACCCTCCAACACACACACACACACGCTGGTTGACCCACCCTCCAACACACACACACACACACACACACACACTGACTGACCTACCCTCCAACACACACACACACACACTGGTTAACCCACCCTCCAACACACACACACACACACACACTGGTTGACCCACCCTCCAACACACACACACACACACACACTGGTTGACCCACCCTCCAACACACACACACACACACACACACTGACTGACCTACCCTCCAACACACACACACTGGTTGACCCACCCTCCAACACACACACACACACACACTGGTTGGCCTACCCTCCAACACATACACACACACACACACACACTGGTTGACCCACCCTCCAACACACACACACACTGGTTGACCCACCCTCCAACACACACACACTGGTTGACCCACCCTCCAACACACACACACTGGTTGACCCACCCTCCAACACACACACACACACTGGTTGACCCACCCTCCAACACACACACACTGGTTGACCCACCCTCCAACACACACACACACACACACACACTGACTGACCTACCCTCCAACACACACACACACACACTGGTTAACCCTCCCTCCAACACACACACACACACACTGGTTGACCCACCCTCCAACACACACACACTGGTTGACCCACCCTCCAACACACACACACTGGTTGACCCACCCTCCAACACACACACACTGGTTGACCCACCCTCCAACACACACACACTGGTTGACCCACCCTCCAACACACACACACTGGTTGACCCACCCTCCAACACACACACACTGGTTGACCCACCCTCCAACACACACACACTGGTTGACCCACCCTCCAACACACACACACTGGTTGACCCACCCTCCAACACACACACACTGGTTGACCCACCCTCCAACACACACACACTGGTTGACCCACCCTCCAACACACACACACTGGTTGACCCACCCTCCAACACACACACACTGGTTGACACACCCTCCAACACACACACACTGGTTGACCCACCCTCCAACACACACACACACTGGTTAACCCACCCTCCAACACACACACACAACACACTAGTACATACAGTCCACAACTATTAAGATACATTCCTTGGTTCTGAGTACAATGTTCAGCAACAACAACAATACACGGTCATCAATGACGGGTATTCAGGGCGATCATTCAATAGAACTAACAAGAATTGTGTTTATATTTAATGTCACATTGTGGGCGTGTGGTAACAAGCACAGTGAGGTTTTTTTTTTCTTCATTAATGTTATTATAGGAGACTTTTCAGGATTCTCTCACTGTCTCACGGTCCTTTGGTCTCTCTTGTTCTCTGTCTCTCACTTTCAAATTCTCTTTTCCTTTCTTTCTGTCCACCTCGAGTTTCTTGGAAAAGTAGCATTTTTTTTCTGGACTCATACCGCTTTCTTCACGACACTGCCTTCAACATGGAACTGTATGGTGTAGGATGGTAGGGTGTAGGATGGTAGGGTGTAGGATGGTAGGGTGTAGGATGGTAGGGTGTAGGATGGTAGGGTGTAGGATGGTAGGGTGTAGGATGGTAGGGTGTAGGATGGTAGGGTGTAGGATGGTAGGGTGTAGGATGGTAGGGTGTATGGTGGTAGGGTGTAGGATGGTAGGGTGTATGGTGGTAGGGTGTAGGATGGTAGGGTGTAGGATGGTAGGGTGTAGGATGGTAGGGTGTAGGATGGTAGGGTGTAGGATGGTAGGGTGTAGGATGGTAGGGTGTAGGATGGTAGGGTGTAGGATGGTAGGGTGTAGGATGGTAGGGTGTATGGTGGTAGGGTGTAGGATGGTAGGGTGTATGGTGGTAGGGTGTAGGATGGTAGGGTGTAGGATGGTAGGGTGTAGGGTGGTAGGGTGTAGGATGGTAGGGTGTAGGATGGTAGGGTGTAGGATGGTAGGGTGTAGGATGGTAGGGTGCAGGATGGTAGGGTGTAGGATGGTAGGGTGTAGGATGGTAGGGTGTATGGTGGTAGGGTGTAGGATGGCAGGGTGTATAATTGTAGGGTGTAGGATGGTAGGGTGTAGGATGGTAGGGTGTAGGGTGGTAGGGAGTAGGATGGTAGGGTGTAGGATGGTAGGGTGTAGGATGGTAGGGTGTAGGATGGTAGGGTGTAGGACGGTAGGGTGTAGAGTGGTAGGGTGTAGGATGGTAGGGTGTAAGATGGTAGGTTGTAGGATGGTAGGGTGTAGGATGGTAGGGTGTAGGATGGTAGGGTGTAGGATGGTAGGGTGTAGGGTGGTAGGGTGTAGGATGGAAGGGTGTAGGATGGTAGGGTGTAGGATGGTAGAGTGTAGGATGGTAGGGTGTAGGAATGTAGGGTGTAGGATGGTAGGGTGTAGGATGGAAGGGTGTAGGATAGTAGAGTGTAGGATGGTAGGGTGAAGGATGGTAGGGTGTAGGATGGTAGGGTGAAAGATAGTAGGGTGTAGGATGGTAGGGTGTAGGATGGTAGGGTGTAGGATGGTAGGGTGTAGGGTGGGTGTAGAATGGTAGGGTGTAGGATGGTAGGGTGTAGGATGGGAAGATGTAGGATGGTAGGGTGTAGGATGGTAGAGTGTAGGATAGTAGGGAGTTGGATGGTATGGTGTAGGATGGTAGGGTGTAGGAAGGTAGGGTGTAGGAATGTAGAGTGTAGGATGGTAGAGTGTAGGATGGTAGTGTAGGATGGTAGGATGTAGGATGGTAGGGTGTAGGATGGTAGGGTGTAGGATGGTAGAGTGTAGGATGGTAGGGTGTAGGATGGTTCGGTGTAGGATGGTAGGGTGTAGGATGGTAGAGTGTAGAATGGTAGGGTGTAGGATGGTAGGGTGTAGGATGGTAGGGTGTAGGATGGTAGGGTGTAGAGTGGTAGGGTGTAGGATGGTAGGGTGTAGGATGGTATGGTGTTGGATAGTAGGGTGTAGGATGGTAGGGTGTAGGGTGGTAGGGTGTAGGGTGGTAGGGTGTAGGATGGTAGGGGGTAGGATAGTAGCGTGTAGGATGGTAGGGTGTAGGGTGGTAGGGTGTAGGGTGGTAGGGTGTAGGATGGTAGGGTGTAAAACGGTAGGGTGTAGGATGGTAGGGTGTAGGATGGTAGGGTGTAGGGTGGTAGGGTGTAGGATGGTAGGGTGTAGGATGATAGGGTGTAGGATGGTAGGGTGTAGGGTGGTAGGGTGTAGGATGGAAGGGTGTAGGATGGTAGGGTGTAAGTTGGTAGGGTGTAGGATGGTAGAGTGTAGGAATGTAGGGTGTAGGATGGTAGGGTGTAGGATGGTAGGGTGTAGGATAGTAGAGTGTCGCATGGTACGGTGAAGGATGGTAGGGTGTAGGATGGTAGAGTGTAGGATGGTAGGGTGTAGGATGGTAGGGTGTAGGATGGTAGGGTGTAGGGGGTAGGGTGTAAAATGGTAGGGTGTAGGATGGTAGGGTGTAGGATGGTAGGGTGTAGGATGGTAGGGTGTAGGATGGTAGAGTGTAGGATGGTAGGGTGTAGGATAGTATGGTGTAGGATGGTAGGGTGTAGGATGGTAGGGTGTAGGATGGTAGGGTGTAGGAATGTAGAGTGTAGGATCGTAGAGTGCAGAATGGTAGAGTGTAGGATGGTAGGATGTAGGATGGTAGGGTGTAGGATGGTTGGGTGTAGGATGGTAGAGTGTAGGATGGTAGGTTGTAGGATCGTAGGGTGTAGGATAGTAGGGTGTAGGATGCTAGGGTGTAGGATGGTAGGGTGTAGGATGGTAGGGTGTAGGATGGTAGAGTGTAGGATGGTAGGGTGTAGGTTGGTAGGGTGTATAATGGTAGGGTGTAGGATGGTAGGGTGTAGGATGGTAGGGTGTAGGATGGTAAGATGTAGGATGGTAGAGTGTAGGATGGTAGGGTGTAGTAATGTAGAGTGTAGAATGGTAGTGTAGGATGGTACGGTGTAGGATGGTAGGGTGTTGGATGGTAGAGTGTAGGATGGTAGAGTGTAGGATGGTACGGTGTGGGATAGTAGGGTGTAAGATGGTAGAGTGTAGGATGGTAGAGTGTAGGATGATAGGGTGTAGGATGGTAGGGTGTAGGATGGCAGGGTATAGGATGGTAGAGTGTAGGATGGTAGAGTGAAGGATGTTTGGGTGTAGGATGGTAGGGTGTAGGGTGGTAGGGCGTAGGATGGTAGGGTGTAGGATGGTAGAGGGTAGGATGGTAGAGTGTAGGATGGTACGGTGTAGGATAGTAGGGTGTAAGATGGTAGAGTGTAGGATGGTAGAGTGTAGGATGGTAGGGTGTAGGATGGTAGGGTGTAGGATGGTAGGGTATAGGATGGTAGAGTGTAGGATTGTAGAGTGAAGGATGGTAGGGTGTAGGATGGTAGGGTGTAGGATGGTAGGATGTAGGATGGTAGGGCGTTGGATGGTAGGGTGTAGGATGGTAGGGTGTAGGATGGTAGAGTGTAGGGTTGTAGGGTGTAGGATGGTATGGTGTATGATGGTAGGGTGTAGGATGGTAGGGAATAGTATGGTAGAGTGTAGGATGGTAGGGTGTAAGATGGTAGAGTGTAGGATGGTAGTGTAGGATGTTATGGTGTAGGATGGTAGGGTGTAGGATGGTAGAGTGTAGGATGGTAGAGTGTAGGATGGTACAGTGTAGGATGGTAGGGTGTAGGATTGTAGGGTGTAGGACGGTAATGTGTAAGATGGTATGGTGTAGGATGGTAGGGTGTAGGATAGTAGAGTGTAGGATGGTAGGGTGTAGGATGGTAGGGTGTAGGATGGTAGGGTGTAGGATGGTAGGGTGTAGGATGGTAGAGTGTAGGATGGTAGGGTGTAGGATGGTAGGGTGTAGGATGGTAGAGTGTAGGATGGTAGGGTGTAGGATGGTAGGGTGTAGGATGGTAGAGTGTAGGATGGTAGGGTGTAGGATGGTAGGGTGTAGGATGGTAGGGTGTAGGATGGTAGAGTGTAGGATGGTAGGGTGTAGGATGGTTCGGTGTAGGATGGTAGCGTGTAGGATGGTAGGGTGCAGGATGGTAGGATGTAGGGTGGTAGGGTGTAGGATGGTAGGGTGAAGGATTGTAGGGTGTAGGATGGTAGGATGTACAATGGTAGGGTGTAGGATGGTAGGGTGTAGGATGGTAGAGTGTAGGATGGTAGAGTGTACAATGGTAGGGTGTAGGATGGTAGGGTGTAGGATGGTAGGGTGTAGGATGGTAGAGTGTAGGATGGTAGGGTGTAGGATGGTTCGGTGTAGGATGGTCTAGTGTAGGATGGTAGAGTGTACAATGGTCGGGTGTAGGATGGTAGGATGTACAATGGTAGGGTGTAGGATGGTAGGGTGTAGGATGGTAGAGTGTAGGATGGTAGAGTGTACAATGGTAGGGTGTAGGATGGTAGGGTGTAGGATGGTAGGGTGTAGGATGGTAGAGTGTAGGATGGTAGGGTGTAGGATGGTAGCGTGTAGGATGGTAGGGTGCAGGATGGTAGGGTGTAGGGTGGTAGGGTGTAGGGTGGTAGGGTGTAGGATGGTAGGGTGTAGGATGGTAGGATGTAGGGTGTAGGATGGTTGAGTGTAGGATAGTAGGGTGTAGGATGGTAGGGAATAGGATGGTAGGGTGTAGGATGGTAGGGTGTAGGATGGTGGAGTGTAGGATGGTAGGGTGTAGGATAGTAGGGTGTAGGATGGTAGGGTGTAGGATGGTAGGGTGTAGGATGGTAGGGTGTAGGATGGTAGAGTGTAGGATTGTAGGGTGTAGAATGGTAGGGTGTAGGATGGTAGGGTGTAGGATGGTAGGGTGTAGCATGGTAGGATGTAGGATGGTAGAGTGCAGGATAGTAGGGTGTAGGAATGTAGAGTGTTGGATGGTAGTGTAGGATGGTATGGTGTAGGATGGTAGGGTGTAGGATGGTAGAGTGAAGGATGGTAGAGTGTAGGATGGTACGATGTAGGATAGTAGGGTGTAGGATGGTAGAGTGTAGGATGGTAGGGTGTAGGATGGTATGGTGTAGGTTGGTATGGTGTAGGATGGTAGGGTGTAGGATGGTAGAGTGTGGGATTGTAGGGTGTAGGATGGTAGGGTGTAGGATGGTAGAGTGTAGGATGGTAGGGTGTAGGGTGGTAGGGTGTAGGATGGTAGAGTGTAGGATGGTAGAGTGTAGGATGGTAGGGTGTAGGATGGTAGAGTGTAGGATGGTAGGATGTAGGTTGGTAGGGTGTAGGCTGGTAGGGTGTAGGATGGTATGGTGTAGGATCGTAGGGTTTTGGATGATAGGGTGTAGGATAGTAGGGTGTAGGATGGTAGGGTGTAGGATGGTAGAGTGTTGGATGGTAGGGTGTAGGATGGTAGGGTGTAGGATGGTAGGGTGTAGGGTGGTAGAGTGTAGGATGGTAGGGTGTAGGATGGTAGGGTGTAGGAAGGTAGGGTGTAGGATGGTAGGGTGTAGGAAGGTAGAATGTTGGATGGTAGGGTGTAGGATGGTAGGTTGTTGGATGATGGCATAGTGTATTATGATGGTATGATGTAGGATGATGGTATAATGTAGGATGATGGTATGGTGTAGGATGGAGGGTGTTGGATGATGGTAGAGTGTAGGAAGGTAGAGTGTAGGATGATGGTAGAGTGTAGGATGATGGGTGAGTGTAGGATGGTAAGGTGTAGGATGATTGTAGAATGTGGGATGGTAGGGTGTAGGATGATGGGAGAGTGTAGGATGGTAGGGTGTAGGATGAGGGTAGAATGTAGGATGGTAGGGTGTAGGATGATGGTAAAGTGTAGGATGGTAGAATGTAGGATGGTAGGGTGTAGGATGATGGTAGAGCGTATGATATTAGGGTGTAGGATGATGGTAGAGTGTAGGATGGTAGGGTGTAGGATGATGTTAGAGTGTAGGATGATGGTAGAGTGTAGGATGGTAGGGTGTAGAATTATGTTAGAGTGTAGGATGATGGTATAGTGAAGGATGATGGTATAGTGTAGGATGATGGTATAGTGAAGGATGATGGTATAGTGTAGGATGGTGGTATAATGAGGGATGGTTGTAGAGTGTAGGATGATGGTAGAGTGTAGGATGGTAGTATAGTGTAGGATGGTGGTATAACGTAGGATGATGGTAGAGTGTAGGATGGTGATATAGTGTAGGATGATGGTATAGTGTAGGATAATGGTATAGTGTAGGATGGTGATATAGTGTAGGATGGTGATATAATGTAGGATGATGGTATAGTGTAGGATGATGGTATAGTGTAGGATGATGGTATAGTGTAGGATGGTGGAATAGTGTAGGATGATGGTATAGTGTAGGATGATGGTATAGTGTAGGATGATGGTATAATGTAGGATGATGGTATAGTGTAGGATGGTAGTATAGTGTAGGATGGTGCTATAGTGTATGATGATGGTATAATGTAGGATGGTAGTATAGTGTAGGATGGTGGTATAATATAGGATGGTGGTATAGTGTAAGATGATGGTATAGTGTAGGATGATGGTATAATGTAGGATGACGGTGAAGTGTAGGATGATGGTAGTATAGTGTAGGATGATGGTAGAGTGTAGGATGATGGTAGGCTGTAGGAGGGTGGGAGGGTGTAGGATGATGGTACAGTGTTGGATGGTGGTAGGATGTAGGATGGTAGTAGGGTGTAGGATGGTAGTAGGGTGTAGGATGATGTAGGATTTAGAATGATGGTAGAGTGTAGGATGATGTAGGGTAATGGTAGGTGTCAGTGGAACGCCTTCCAACTGAACAAAAGAAATTAATGGAAAAATAAATAAATAAAGAAATAACTTAGGAAAAAATGAGAAAAATGATTTTTGAGAATTTTACTTAAAATTAAATATAATAAAAAAAAATGGCCTTCAGTTTCTTTTAGTTGGGCAGGAGTAGGTATGGCCCTGGATAGTTCCTCTGATGTTATTTATGTAGGTTATCCTGAGCAGATGGTAATCCGATGTTCTGGAATCTCCTACCACTTGGATGGAGCACAAGTAGTATAGGTAAGGGCCGGTAGTAGTAGAATAATGTTAATAAGTATTAACACGTCTTGCTCCTTTATCTGGCGTCTATCCTGGAAGACCACGCCAGGAACAGAGCTGGTAAATAAGAGAAAATAAACTGGTTACCCATAGTTATGATAATATAACATTTAAGAATTGAAAAGAATGATAAATGCCAAAATCATTACTGGTAACCAGCAAACAAAATAAAGAAACAAACAGTGATACTCCTGGTATATCACCCTACCTGATTAGGAGAAGAGTGGAGGTGAAGTGACTCTCCAAACTTCAACCCACACCAGGTAAGGTCAATATTACCAGGAGTAGAAACTAACAAATCGGACACCAGGAACTAGTTTCGCCCCAGCCCGCCAGAGAGAAGGGGGGGGGGGGTGCACGCGACGTAACTAATGGTTCCTGGTTGCCCGAACAACCTTAACCCCACTTACACCTACTTTTCCCTCACAATACCCCCTTCCAAAACTTATGGACGGAGTCAATAAGTCAACGAACAGAGGGAAAAGAACTAAATACAACCTCGGCTCAGCCAATCTGAAAAGTGGTTTTCAGAGCCAGAAATATAAACGACTTTAAACTTATAGGGCTGAATAGCCAGAGCCCATCTCAAGAGTCTGCTATTTGACCCTTTAAAGTTTTCCAAGTACATCAGTGGCTTGTGATCTGTTTCAAGCACAAAGGGTTTACCGTATAGGTAGTATTTAAATCTACTTATACCCCATACTAAAGCATAACATTCTTTCTCCACAGTGGAATATCTTTCTTCTCTGGGCAGAAGCTTCTTACTGGCGAAAGATACTGGGAAAGGCGTCTCCTCATAATATTGTAGTAGTACAGCCCCGAGTCCAGAATGGGAGGCATCTGTTCGGAGACAAAATATTTTATTAATATCTGGCAATTTTAGGACAGGGGGGTTTGAAAATATCCTCTTAATTTCTTCGAAGCTTTGGATGGCTTCCTCAGAACAACTAAGAGGTTCCTTGACACCCTTTTTCAAATAGTCTGTAAGAACTGAAGTTAGGCTACTTAGATTTGGTACGAAATTTCTATAGAAGTTTACAGATCCAAGGAAACTTCTTAATAACTTTTTGGTAGCTGGGAACGTACTTTCTAAAACAGCTTTGGTCTTATTAGGAAGTGGTGAAAAGTTGTTATCAGAGATAATGAACCCAAGGTATTGTACCTTATGATAGCCAAGAAAGCACTTTTGTGGTTTAACTGTAAGGCCATGAGTTCTTAGTCTTTTCAAAACAAGTGCTAGTGTTTTTAGATGGTCTTCCCAGACATTTGTCATGATATAAATATTATCAAAATACACTGATACATTCTTTAGATCAGAAAGAACTATTCTCATAAGCCTAATATACGTGGCACATGCGGTAACCAAGCCGAAAGGCATTGTGCGATATTGCATTAGACCTCTATGAGTAGGGAAAGCAGTGTATGGTTTCGAGTCTGGGTGTAATGGCACTTGATGGTATGCTTGGGAGATGTCTAATTCCGAGAAGAATTTGCAGTCATGGAATTTATACAAGTCATGATCAATTACTGGCATGGGTTCTGCATCCCATTTAGTTATAGTATTCAAATAACGAAAATCTTGGGCAAGTCGGTAAGAATTATCGGGTTTCTTAACCATAACAACTGGTGAACAGAAAGCTGATTTCGAAGGTTCTATGATGTTTAAGTTAAATAGTTTGTCAACCTCATTATCAAAAGTTTTCCGTAAATGAACGGGAACAGGGTAGATTTTCCGCCTTACTGGTTCATGATCCGACAATTCAATCTTGTGTACAATAGTGGTGGTAAGTCCTGGTACCTCTGAATACGTCAGAAAATGTGTTTACTAAGGCACTTACTTGAGACTTTTGCCTATTCGACAAGTCGTTGTTAATGTTGACATTTGACTTCTTTGGTGAGGGATCATGCGTTAAGATGTCCAGTAGCTCCTTCGATTCTGTAAAAGACTCGTTATCTATAATACAAACTCTACATTCGTACGAATCACCACTTGTATCCAAGCCGAAAGAAGAAGTATCTTCGTCAAAGGAATTTACGCAAAGATTAACTTCTCTTCGATGGTACCGTTTCAAAATATTGACGTGATACATTCTTTCTCTACCCTTGACATCCAAGATATAATCTACCTTATTGCAGACCTTCACTACTTTATACGGTCCGCGCCATGTAATTAGCAATTTGTTGGATTTGTCAGGTAGGAGAACTAAAACTTCATCACCAACATTAAACGTACGCTTGGAGCTTTTATGGTCAAAATAGGTCTTGTATGTTTCCATAGAAATCTCTAGGTTTTTACTGACCAAATCGGCGGTTTCTTCCAACCTTTCCCTTAGATCTAAAAGAAACTGATAGCTGTTCTGAACCTCAGGTTTGATATCTTTGGACCAAAGTTCATTCAAAATAGATAGTGGACCACGAGCTTGTCTCCCATAAAGCAATTCAAAAGGGGAATAACCAAGGGAATCACTTGGAATCTCGCGCATTGCGAAAAGAGCACATGGTAAAAATCTATGCCAGTCCGTTGGTTTAAGAATACATAGTTTTTTTAGTATTGACTTTAGGATGGCATGTTGTCGCTCCACTCTTCCGTTACACATCGGATGGTAAGGTGTAGTGAAAAGAGGTTTAACACCCACAAGTTGATAAACGTGTTCCATTAATTCTGAAGTGAATTGTGCCCCTTTATCCGACAGAATTTCACGAGGTATACCTACACGTGAAAAAATAGAAAATAAGGCTTCTGCGACTTCTATGGACGTAATGGATTTTAAGGGTACCGCCTCTGGGAAGCTGGACGCGTAGTCAATCATAGTTAAAATATATTTATGACCTCTTGATGAGCGAGGTGTGATAGGACCAACTATATCTACTGCCACCCTTGCAAAAGGGACTGAGAAAATTGGCATCTTTACCATAGGAACTCTCCTAGTTCTACCCTTCTGCGTGGAAAGTTGACATACGTGACATGATCTGCAGTACTTATAGATGTCAGAGGACATGCTAGGCCAGAAATATAGGTCCTTGATTTTATTATAGGTCTTCCTATGTGAAAAATGGCCAGAGACTGGCAAGTCATGAGAAATCTTTAAAATGGTTTCACGGCAATCCTGCGGAATGACTAATAGGCTTCGACCAACGTCATTGGGTTTGTCCGCAGACACTATAGTCTTGTACAAAAGATCATGTTTGAACTCAAACTTGTAAGAAAATTTCTTTCTCTGGGTCACCTTGCCATTTAAAGCTAACTTCCGAGATTCCTCTAAGGAAGGACAAGTCTTTTGGAGACCCTCTAAATCTATATGAGACAGCTCGATTGGCTTTCCTTTGGAAAGAACTAATGGGTGGATAGGTTTTACCTTAGACTGAGCTCTGGTAAGGACGTTAATCGAGTCTAGTTGTTGTATAGATTGTGCCACACGTAGTTTTCCACTGGTATCTGCGTTGTCCAGGTCAAGTGACTGACTTACTAAAGGTGTTACCGGAGTTTTGTAACCATCAGCTCTCTGATTTAGGTTATCCAACTGAATCTCATCTGGAACTATCTGTGAAGAAACAGAGATATTAGGTTCCAACCCTTCCTTGGAAACTCCAAATTCCAAACAGTCCTTCTCAGATGGGAAAGTAGCCCCTTGTATGTTCCCAACCAAAACAGAACATGAGGTTATCGGGGCAACTACGGCATCTACCCATCCTGAGAACCATTTGCACCTAACGAAACATCTGACTGTTGGAAAAGAATCGCTTCTTCCTAAATAGTCAGTTAACTTAGTGGACTTATAACGTGAAGAATCTAGGTTAGGGAAAAGCTTACTTGAGATAACAATACAGGAACATCCAGTGTCTCTAAGAATGGTTGACACATTCATACCATTGACTGTACCTTCACTAAAAGGTGCGTTTATGTTTGATTCAGCGAAACATTTACCGACATTTTCACCTTTTTTTCTAGGACAGTCGGGCCGTCTATGACCCCACTCATTACAGTTGAAACATTTTACTGTGAAGGCCGTGGAATTCTTAGGTACGGAGGGTTTGGATCCCTCAGATTGCTTAGGCACAACAGGCTTATATCTGCTACGCTCTTTAGGGTAGTTATTATGAGCGCACGCATATATATCAGCAGCTTGTGCCATTTCTGCAGCCGTATGAACGTTTCGTTCTTTAATGAATATTCGTAAGTCAGAGTTTACAGAAGAAAGGAATTGATCTCTTACCATCAGGTCTCGTAAAGATTCGAAATCGTGGTCAACCTCAGCACTATCAATCCACGAATCAAATAATCTGAAAAGTGTTGTTAAGAATTGCATGTAATTTTGATGAGGAGTTATTTTAATGTGTCTAAACTCCGACCTGTAATGGTGAGTAGTTTTTTTGAAAGCCTGTAGTATAGCTTTCTTCAGCAGGCTATAACTAGAAATAACATCAGAGGGTAGAGTGGAATAGACGTTTAATGCTGAACCTGACAGTAGTAAGCCAAGCCTAGTAGCCCAAGAATCTGATGGCCAGTCACAGAGAGTAGCAGTACTCTCGAATCTAGTAATATATGCCGCTATGTCATCTTGTTCCGAGAAAGGTGGTATTTGTGGCATCCTAATATTAGGTTCTTGGGAAGGGTATTCTAAAACCCCTTCATCTATTTTCTGCTTAGATAGTTCTATCTTCTTGGCTTCTAATTCCAACCTTGCTTGTTCTAACTCTATTTCCTTCATTTTGAAGGCTACCTCTCTTGCCTGAACTCTATCTTCTCTAGCTATCCTTTCCTGTTCGATTTTATCTTCCCGAGCTAGTCTTTCCTGTTCCTCTTTCTTTTCTTGAGCTAGTCTTTTTTCTTCCCGAGCTAGTCTTTCCTGTTCCTTTTTCTCCTCTCGAGCTAGTCTTTCCTGTTCCTTTTTCTCCTCTCGAGCTAGTCTTTCCTGTTCTTTTTTCTCTTCAATAGCCATTTTAGCAGTAATGTAACTATCAAGGCTTTGTCCAGTAAATCCCATTTCCTTTCCAGCTTTCAACCAGAAATCTAAAGAATCCATCTTGTAAAAAGAAATATTAAGCACCCAACTTCAACTGACAATTAAAATTAACAGTAACGTCTGTTACAAAAGAGGGACACAGTCCGCACACTTTAAACTTCCCAAAGTAGAAAATGAAATAAATATTTCTCCCTGGAAGAATACACTTGTGGGCTCAATAGCCTTCACTAAGCAAAACACACACGGTTCACACAGGAGGGGTTATCATCAAAGTTCCCCAGGTCCAACAAATAGGTAAACTTCTAAACCGAACCCTAGAACCAAACAACGGCAAGTCACCAGACTACCAGTAATGACTTGACACCTCAACTAACTCACCCTTTTCTATCTTAAATGTTATACTCACAACCAGTTGAACCATCAGGACGATGTTGCTTCAAGAGTCGGATCCTGGCAAGGTCGCCATTGTCAGTGGAACGCCTTCCAACTGAACAAAAGAAATTAATGGAAAAATAAATAAATAAAGAAATAACTTAGGAAAAAATGAGAAAAATGATTTTTGAGAATTTTACTTAAAATTAAATATAATAAAAAAAAATGGCCTTCAGTTTCTTTTAGTTGGGCAGGAGTAGGTATGGCCCTGGATAGTTCCTCTGATGTTATTTATGTAGGTTATCCTGGGCAGATGGTAATCCGATGTTCTGGAATCTCCTACCACTTGGATGGAGCACAAGTAGAATAGGTAAGGGCCGGTAGTAGTAGAATAATGTTAATAAGTATTATTAACACGTCTTGCTCCTTTATCTGGCGTCTATCCTGGAAGACCACGCCAGGAACACAGCTGGTAAATAAGAGAAAATAAACTGGTTACCCATAGTTATGATAATATAACATTTAAGAATTGAAAAGAATGATAAATGCCAAAATCATTACTGGTAACCAGCAAACAAAATAAAGAAACAAACAGTGATACTCCTGGTATATCACCCTACCTGATTAGGAGAAGAGTGGAGGTGAAGTGACTCTCCAAACCTCAACCCACACCAGGTAAGGTCAATATTACCAGGAGTAGAAACTAACAAATCGGACACCAGGAACTAGTTTCGCCCCAGCCCGCCAGAGAGAAGGGGGGGGGGGTGCACGCGACGTAACTAATGGTTCCTGGTTGCCCGAACAACCTTAACCCCACTTACACCTACTTTTCCCTCACAGTAGGGTGCACGATGATATAGGGTGTAGGATGATGTAGGGTGTAGGGTGATGGTAGGGTGTAGGATAATGTAGCGTGTAGGATGATGTAGAGTGTAGAATGATGTAGAGTGTAGGATTGTAATAAAGTTGGTAGAATTACCGACAATATGTAAAGTAAAAGGCCACAAGTGCAACTAATGTGACATTTATTGTGGCAACGTTTCGCTCTCCAGGAGCTTTATCAAGCCATTACAAACAATACATGGACACAGAGGGTATATAAAGGCTCAGAGTGAGGTGAATACTAGTGAGGTACCATTTCGATGTTCACTAGTGGTGGTAGTAGTAGTGGTAGTGACAAAAGTAATACAATATGGTAGAGCAATTAATTCGAACATGAGTAAAAGGATATAAAAGCTATTACTTGGGTAACATAAAAATAGGTTGGACAAATATAGACTGGAAAGAGGCAGCTTGTTTCAGTGTTCACTCTCTGTAATGTGCTTGTGTAGTATAACAGGAGAGACTATGTGATGGCAGGGTTTACTGTTTTCAGGAGGATTCTTGCTAAGACTTCGGAGATGGTGAAGCTGCCGTTGTTTTGTTTAATTGTATTCGAAACAGCGATCAGTGCTGATTCGAGGCACTTGCGTCTGCGGAAATTAGTTTCTTTGATCACTAATTGGGCGTCTCTGAATTTCATGAGATGATTGGAGGAATTTCGGTGTTGTACACAGGCGTTGTTCAAGTTATCGTTCCTACATGCGTAAATGTGTTCATTGAGGCGGGTGTCGAGGTTTCTTGCTGTTTCACCTACGTAAATCTTGTCACAGCCTCCACAGGGTATAGTGTAAACTCCTGCATTGACTGGTTCGTGGTGCTTGGATTGTGTCCTGGTTAGATCCTTTATTGAAGTGCTAGAAGCGATGGCGACTCTGGTGTTAGCTTGTGAAAGTACTTTTGAGTAGTTTATTGGAAACCCACCAATAAAAACGATCTCACACACTTCTATTCCAGTCAAGATACCAAGACCAAAAGAGGCATCATCATCGGGTTTTTTCTAAGAGCATACCGAATTTGTAGTCCTGAGTTTCTTGACGAGGAATGTACATACATTCACCAAACATTCACTGAGTTACATTTTCCTTCTTTTTTCGTCAAAGACTGTAAGAAAAGAGCTCTTCAGATCATTAATTCTCCACGCATCAACACCACTCCCAACAAAGTTATAATTCTTCCCAACAGCCAGGTTGCACTGAACGTCTCAAAAGTACTTTCACAAGCTAACACCAGAGTCGCCATCGCTTCTAGCACTTCAATAAAGGATCTAACCAGGACAAAATCCAAGCATCACGAACTAGTCAGTGCAGGAGTTTACACTATACCCTGTGGAGGCTGTGACAAGATTTACGTAGGTGAAACAGCAAGAAACCTCGACACCCGCCTCAATGAACACATTTACGCATGTAGGAACGATAACTTGAACAACGCCTGTGTACAACACCGAAATTCCACCAATCATCTCATGAAATTCAGAGACGCCCAATTAGTGATCAAAGAAACTAATTTCCGCAGACGCAAGTGCCTCGAATCAGCACTGATCGCTGTTTCGAATACAATTAAACAAAACAACGGCAGTTTCACCATCTCCGAAGTCTTAGCAAGAATCCTCCTGAAAACAGTAAACCCTGCCATCACATAGTCTCTCCTGTTATACTACACAAGCACATTACAGAGAGTGAACACTGAAACACGCTGCCTCTTTCCAGTCTATATTTGTCCAACCTATTTTTATGTTACCCAAGTAATAGCTTTTATATCCTTTTTCTCATGTACGAATTAATTGCTCTATCATATTGTATTACTTTTGTCACTACCACTACTAATACTACCACTAGTGAACATCGAAATGTTACCTCACTAGTATTGCACCTCACTATGAGCCTTTATATACCCTCTGTGTCCATGTATTGTTTGTAATGGCTTGATAAAGCTCCTGGAGAGCGAAACGTTGCCACAATAAATGTCACATTAGTTGCACTTGTGTAGAGCTTGTTATTGAAAGAAAAACAGTTGAAATTAACACAGAGTTCAATCAAGTCAACAAAATCTCCGGGAGGTAGAGGAAGATTAAGGTCCTGATTGACTTTACGTCGGAGAACCTCGATGGCTTTTTTGGTAGGTACTTTTGTGAAGAGGGAAGTCACATCCAAATTGAAAGAAATTCGAAATATTTCTTTTCATATGCCAAAAACAAGTCAAAAACCACTTCTAGTAAAGGGCCCTTGCTCAGACAAGATGGATCCTACACTGACGACAACAAAGAAATGAGCGAGATACTGAAATCGCAGTATGACTCAGTGTTCAGTGAGCCACTAACCAGTTTAAAGATAGATGATCCAAACAATTTTTTCATGAATGAGCCTCAAAACCCTGCCAATGTAGGCCAGATTTATGACATAACTCTAACTCCACTAGACTTTGAGAAAGCCATCGACGACATGCCCATGCACTCAGCCCCAGGCCCAGACTCGTGGAACTCGGTGTTCATTAAAAACTGCAAGAAACCCCTCTCACGGGCCCTAAGTATGCCATCTAGAAGGAACTTAGACACAGGCGAGATTCCACATCACTAAAAACAACAGATATAGCCCCACTCCATAAAGGTGGCAGCAAAGCAGTAGCTAAGAACTATAGACCAATAGCTGTAACGTCCCACATCATAAAAATCTTTGAAAGAGTTCAAAGAAGCAGGATAGCAAACCACCTGGACTCCCAAAAATTGCACAACCCAGGGCAACATGGTTTCAGAGCAGGTCGCTCCTGCCTTTCGCAACTGCTTGACCACTATGATATGGTCCTAGATGCACTGGAAAACAAACAGAATGCAGATGTAGTATACACAGACTTTGCAAAAGCCTTTGACAAGTGCGACCATGGTGTAATAGCACACAAAATGCGTGCTAAAGGGATAACCGGCAAAGTAGGCAGATGGATCTTCAACTTTCTAACCAATCGCACACAAAGAGTAGTGGTAAACAGAGTTAAATCAGATGCTGCCATAGTGAAGAGCTCTGTCCCACAAGGCACAGTACTCGCACCTATCCTGTTCCTTGTTCTCATATCAGATATAGACAGAGATGTAAACCACAGCGCTGTATCATCTTTTGCAGACGATACTAGGATCTGCATGAGAGTATCATCCACTGAGGACACTGTTAACCTCCAAGAAGATATAAACCAAGTTTTCCAATGGGCAACAGAGAACAATATGATGTTCAATGAAGACAAATTCCAACTACTCCGTTATGGAAAACTGGAGGAAATAATAACTAGAACTGAGTATACTACAAACTCCAATCACACAATAGAGAGGAAAAGTAATGAGAGACCTGGGAGTGGTAATGTCAGAGGATCTCACCTTCAAGGATCACAACAATGCCACTATCACATCTGATAGGAAACTGATAGGATGGATAATGAGAACATTCAAGACAAGAGATGCTAAGCCAATGATGATCCTTTTTAAATCACTTATTCTTTCTAAGCTGGAATACTGCTGTACATTAACATCCCCATTCAAGGCAGGTGAAATTGCAGAGCTAGAGAATGTACAGAGAACCTTTACTGCACGTATAAGTTCCATCAAACACCTTAACTACTGGGAGCGCCTGGAAGCACTTGACTTGTACTCACTAGAGCGCAGGCGAGAGAGATATATCACAATCTACACCTGGAAGATTCTGGAGGGACTGGTCCCTAATATGCACACAGCAACCACTCCATACGAAAGCAAAAGACTTGGCAGGCGATGCAACATACCCCCAGTGAAAAGTAGGGGCGTCGCTGGTACACTAAGAGAAAACACAATAAGTGTCCGGGGCTCAAGACTGTTCAACAGTCTCCCACCAGCAATAAGGGGCATTACGGGAAGACCCCTGGTTGTCTTCAAGAGGGAGCTGGACAGATACCTAAAGACGGTGCCGGATCAGCCGGGCTGTGGTTCGTACGTTGGATTACGTGCGGCCAGCAGTAACAGCCTCGTTGATCAGGCCCTGATCCACCGGGAGGCCTGGTCGTGGACCGGGCCGCGGGGACGTTGATCCCCGTAATTCCCTCCAGGTAGACTCCAGGTAGGGTGCAGGATGATATAGGATGTAGGATGATGGTAGGGTGTAGGATGATGTAGGGTGTAGGATGATGGTAGGGTGTAGGATAGCAGATAGCACCAGCACCTTGTATGTGTGTGTGTGTGTGTGTGTGTGTGTGTGTGTGTGTGTGTGTACTCATCTAATTGAAGTTGCAGGGGTCGAGTCCTAGCTCTTGGCCCCGCCTCTTCACTGGTCGTAGTGTGTGTGTGTACTCACCAAGTTGTACTCACCTAGTTGAGGTTGCAGGGGTCAAGTCCAAGGTCCTTGGTGACAGCGGTGTGGGCGTAAAATTGATAATTACGCCGATGTACGGAGATTTCTTTCGACCAGCACGACGGCCATTTCGTGTGGTCAGTAGGCCGACCTAGCCAGCCAGCTACTCCCGCAAGCTTCTACCAGCCTCTAAAATATTCACTGGTCAGTCTTTGTATTAGTGTTTATCTGCTTATTTGCATCACTCCCGAGGGGTTGACCCGAGTTTGCAAAACAAGCCAGCAACCAGTCTGTGGTGAGGGAGTCAGTCCAGCCTAGCCTACTCCATCTAGCTTTGCCTGCCAAGCTAGCTTTCCACCCCTGCTGTGCTCATCGTTAGAAGTTATCGAGCCATTCTGTGTGAAGGGTTAAGCTAAGCCAGCCAGCAACTAACCCAGGTGACTACCCAGTACTCAAGCAAACCACGTGGGCACAGTCTTCTCATCGCTTTGTGCTTCAAGCTCCAAGCCATTCTGAGTGCTTTTTCATTCCTGTGGTGTTGTGGTAATTCGTGGGTTTGTTTTTAAGCCAGCCGGCTTAGAAATATTTTCGCGCAAGTGAGGGTGTCCCCAGTGAGGCTTATGCCGTTCATCCCATAGGCCCACTCACCACGTGTGTCTCACCACTGCCCGGCCTCAGCCCTGCTTCAACCCACTCACTCAACCACTACCACTGTGTTATTGTACCCTTATTACAGGTACTAGTACCATATTTTAAGGACCACATAGGGGGTCAAGAGCTAGAGTGTGTTTTGCGCCACCGTTGAAAGCCTCCTGTGTGAAGTCTATCGTCGATATAAGCGCAATTCTACGATCACGTGTGCAGAGGACAGCAGCCAGCCGCAAGACGACATTAACATCCTCCACCACCATCTACCTAATTCTTCACCAAGTCGCTACAGTGATAATATTTTTTGATAGAGACATTTGCGAGTGTTGAGACATTTCTTTTTGTTTCCAGTAATTTTTCTTAGTGACATTCAGTGACTCTCGATTAGACTCAGTGTTTATTATATACTGTTTGCAATATTTTTTTTATCTTCTTAATTCAGTGTTAATTTTCGTACTATTATTTTATGCCTGTTGTGTTATGTTTCTTTTTTTATATACTTGAAGTAAGTACCTTAGTGTTTTTTCCTTGTTGTGTGCAAAACTTACGAGCAGTATAGAATTTGTGTTTACACTTCAGAATCACCTTGTGTTCTCAGTATTCCAGTGAAGTAATTCAGTAATTTATTACCTTGTATTCTGCATCACAACTCAGTGTTGTCTGTTATATTTTCCTCCCAGCATTTGTGTATTCCTGTTTAGTTCTCTCTGTGTGTTGAACATTTTTGTGTTAATTCTTTCACTTAGCCAGTGTCTAATTTGTCTTATTTCCACAGACAATAGTGCCATTGTTTTGTGCAAGCAAGAAAATTATTTTATCAAAGTTTTCACACATCATGTTTCATAGCAAGAAAATTCTAGTATTGTGTTTATATTGATGTGTTGTGTTCTGCATCACTGTAAGTGTTGTGTTCTGCATCACTGTAAGTGTTGTGTTCTGCATCACTGTAAGTGTTGTGTTCTGCATCACTGTAAGTGTTCAACTCTTTTGTTCTGTGTTTTAGCACCTATTATTTTTCATATTTCATTGAACAAATTCATCCTTAGTGTAATTTTTAAGTTGTTCATTTAAAGTAAATCATTCTTTGTTCAGTAAGTGTTGCTTAAGTTGCAGTTAAGAGTTAAATTGTTCACTCAGTTCATTCTTTGCTATATTTTCTTTCCTTGTAAACAGTGTTTTCTTGTGTGTGTAATTTTTTTTTATTATTGCACATTGACTCATTTTGCAATAATTCTTGTGCAAGTATTGTGTTGTCATTAAATTTTTTTTCTTTCAGAAATTTTATGTAGTGTTGTGCAGCACTTTTGATTAGCAACTGTTATCTGCAATATTGGTACAGTTTCAGTGCAGTTTTTTATGCTCTCTTCTGTGCATAATATTTTATTCTTTATGTGCCATTTTATTTCCCTTGTAGTGATTTGTTTTCCCAGTTTTTCTTAATTTTGCACAAGATTTATTGAGTCCATTTTAACATTTTTGATTGATTCATCATTTTGTTGTTGAATTTCCCTATTGCACTGAGAGTAAAGACAACTCACTGTGCCATTCATTCAATTTTAAAGTAAAGTTGAACAAATTAGATTTGAGTAGAGTACATATTCTCTTGATTTTCGAAGTGTTGTTTATTCAGTTGAGTATTTTCTTGTGTGAGTTTCCTTGCTTTCTGTGTGTCCTGTCAATTTTTATTTACTTATGCAGAATAGTTAAGCATTTTCTTCCCATTTAAGTTCACTGTGTTGTGTGTTCCTCAGTTACATTTTCTTTTATTCTCTCTATTTTTTTTTTTTTTGCCTTATGCACTTGAGTAAGTTCCCTGAGATCATGTCCCAGTCACTTTTGAACGTTCACTTAGTGTATCATGCCAGTCAAAGTCAATATGAATCAGTCCACAGTACCAATATTCCCTTACTGTCTGGAATACAATACCTAGCCCTTGAGCAATGTGTTTGTTCTCACAGCTTGTATCTGAGATTTGTTAAAGTGTTGCGAAATGTGAAGTTCAGATTAAGTTCCTATAGATTCGTTCATTACTTATTAACGTAGCCGAGCGGTCAGGCACTAGTAATACTGTCACTCCTGTCTGGACTCCAGCCACAATATCGTGCACGCAGGATAGTGCTGAGACTACTATCCTTGCGATGGCGACTTGTTCAAGTATTCGTTCCTTCCCAGGGGACGCTTTGAGAAGAACTTTACTTGCAGCGAGTTATGCCATCTCTTGCTGATGCCACAAGCCGTTGCAGAAAGACGTTTCTGTGGCTAGTGTGCTCACTTGAGTGTTGTTGTTGTCCCTTGTGTTTCAGATTGTGATCCCATCCTAGTTGACAGTAATTCGTGCAATGTAAGAAGTTATTTCTCGAGTAACTTTCACATGTTGTTAAAGTTTGTAAGTGTAGTTTCTTAATAGCTGATACCTCGTGTCACTGTGTGAGACTCAGATTGAATATCTGTATTGTTGACCGTGTTCAATTCTTTCTCCTGTGCTTACAGTTTGAGATAGTAGATTCGTTCTCCCTTGTTTATATTGCGTGTTATAGCGTTAATTTTTTCAACCGGGGAGAGTCATCCACCCCACCGAGTTTGTTCATTCCTCCAGTAAGAAAGAACCGATCCCTTGTGTTCTGGTGTGATTCGATTCCTGCTCCAGGAAGATCTTATTCTGACTGTGAAGCCACCAGCACCCACCAGTGACTTTGTAATGAGCCAAGAATTACTGTATCGAACAGCCGAATTGGGTACTCCAAGTAGAAGAGTATACCAGTTAGTAATTCCAGTCACTAGTGAACGTAGCTCTACAGATAGTTCACGATGCACCAGGTGTTGCACACCCTGGTATGGATCGTTCTGTGAAACAAGCCAGAATGAAGTACTTTTGGCCACGTATGGCAACTGACATTTCAGAGTATGTTAAGAAATGTAGTGTTTGTATGAAACATAAAGGAAATGTCAATGGTCCTAATTCAATCCAAGTGTACCCAACCACTAGCGAACCGTGGAAAAGAGTTGCCCTTGATTTGTTAACCAATTTTAAATGTTCCCTCCAAGGCAACAAACATCTGTGTGTTATGGTAGACCATTTCACCAGATATTGTGAGTTAGTTCCTATTGCAGATAAGACTGCCGAGACAGTAGCTAAAGCGTTTAAAGAACGCATTATCTGCAGGCATACCACCCCTAAGTCCCTAGTAACAGATAATGGAGGTGAATTCTGTAATGAGATTCTTGAAAATTTGTGTACTTTGTGCAAGATCTCTAAATCCACCATTGTTCCTCATCATCCTGCCAGCAATGGGTTAGCTGAACGAACCAATAAGAAAGTACTTGATGTCCTGAGAGCCACTATCAACCCCAATAGTGAAACTTGGGATGAAGTTATACCAGATGTTCAATGTGCCATAAATTCTGCTTACAGTGCTTCCATAGGTGATACTCCACATTATGCATTGTATGGTGTAGACAAGCGTTTACCCTATGAGTTGTTATATTCCACTCCGAAACCCAATTACAACCCTGAAGATTTCATAGCAACTCGTACCAACATAGCTCAGAGTGTTTATAGAAGAATCCGTGAAACACTTCATAAATCAACAGCAGAATTTACTAGAGTAACTAATAGCCGTGCTAAGCCATCAAAAGTTAAGTAGGCTCGAGAGTAATGCTGACAAATTTCAACCAAACATCCGAAATGCCTAAGCTCGATCAAAAGTTTGTCGGACCTTATCGAGTTGTAGAACATATCTCTGGTAATAAGTATAAGGTTAGAGAAATTAGTACTGGTAAGTACAAAGAATCACATTTAGATCATATGAAATTAGTATGCGATGTTGATGATATTGCTACCCAGACTAATGTGACAGATGCTGAAAATCCTCTTGACTCTGTACCCTCTACCTCAGATACTCAGTCAGATACTCAACCTGAATGTCGTTACTCCTTGTGTACTCGAGAAGTAATGAGAAACCCACAAGTATCTTTTGTAGATACTCGTTCAGATCTCCCTCAGTCAAGGCATGTGTTAGCCATTGCAGAGGAATTCGATCCTCCCAGAGATGATAACCATTCTGCATATGTAAACCTCACCCTCGCAGAATTGGGTTTAAATGTACATAGTCTGTATAACTAGATGTCCGAGATGAAGTAAATTGTCAACTGTTTGTTATTAACTGAATAGTTTTTCAGAATTTTTTTTTTTCGTGTTCACGTTCCCTCCGTCTTCTGAGAATTTGACAGTAATAATCTGAGTGTGCACCAGATGCCTTTGCTGTTAATTTCACCTTGTATATATATATATTTATTTCCTCAGAATCCGTAGAGTACATGAATACAGGCACCCATATTGTATAATGATTTGTTCTTATAAGTCGTAATGCATTACAATGAAACTCATTACGTTAAAAGTAATTATGTTAACATCAATTACATTAAAAC
>NC_091292.1:768595-810318 GCF_038502225.1 Cherax quadricarinatus
TTGCTGGTTTACTGGCATGAAGGGTAGGGTATGGCACGGGTTCCATGCTGCATCTGCGCTACTAGCGGTGTCGAGTCCTCTTGGGCGCGGAGGGAGATTTCTGGCCCTTTCATTCCTCCTAGGAACTATCCCTCCCCGGTCCCCCCTTTTTTTTTCTTTTTTTTATTTTTATTTTCTTTTCTTTCTTTTTTTTTCTTAAAAACAAAAAGAAGTAACCTAACCATGGCAGCCCTAGTCCATGAACCTGGTACCCCCGGGCCCCTTCTTGATACCGCACCCCGTTCTGACCCCGCCTCGTCTTTGGACCACTCTTCAGACATTCCTCATGCCTCTGTACCTATTGCCGGTGCTGTTTCCTCACCCGCTTCAGGTACTGAGGCCTCGACTGACTCCTTCGATTTATCAGACCTTCGCTCTCCTCTGACTATGCTTCCGGCCTCTCCCTCTACGGTGCGGCAATTTTCAAATCGCCGACCCGTTCCACGTCGGACCAACTCTGGTCCCACGCCTAAACGTCAACGACAATTACCTGCTGATGATACTTCTCCACCTTCACCTTCTCGTTCTTCTCAGAAACGATCGACACGTCCTTCACTACCTTTCCACGCTCAGTTTCAGACTGAACAGTGGACTAAATTCTTCACTTTACGACCAACTTCCTCTACTGCCTATCTTTCTGACCATAGTATTGGCAAGGCACTCCTACGCCATGTTGGTAAAGATATTTCTTTTCATGCTCTTAAGAGCGGTACGCGCATCATTACCGTACAGAATGCTACCCAGGCTCGTGAGCTCTCTCGTCTTTCCCATATAGATACTGTTCCTGTCACCCTTGAAAAACATCATTCCCTCAATTCTTGTAGTGGTACCGTTATTCTGCCCCATACCATAGTTCAACAAAATTTCCAGACATGTGGCACCGACATTCTAGAACAGCTGGAACTCCAAGATCTCCCAATCCTCAAGGTAGACACTTACGTTCTTCCTGCCCGTGGGCGGAGACGATACCCTAGCAATGTGGCTCGTTTAACTTTTGACAGCCGAGAACTCCCATCCTCCGTTTATATAGCAGGACATCGGTTACAAGTTCGAAAGGTGATCCCTACACCACAACAGTGTAGAAATTGCTGGCGATTTGGCCATCCAGCGAAATATTGCAGATCTATCGCCGAATGCCCAGTCTGTGGTGCCGATGACCATTCTAATACGTCTTGCAATCGATCTCCCTCTTGCCTTAACTGTCATGAGGCTCACCCTTCGTACTCTCGCCGTTGTCAGGTCTATTTAAACGAGCGGGAAATCCGTTACCTCAAAGAGACAGAAGGTCTCCCTTATGCCATGGCAGTTTCTCATCTCCGCCTCCAAGGGAGACTCCCACGTGTTTCTTATTCCCGTGTTTCAAAACGTCCCCCCACTTCTGGTATCCCATCTTCTACACCCACCTCTGTGGTTACCTCTCCCATAATCACTCCTGTATCTAATCCTTTTGCTGTCCTCGGCTCAGACGTCCCTACTTCAACGCCTCAGTCTAATCTCGCTTCTTCGAGTTCTCTCTTACAAGCCTCAGTATCGACGAGACCTCGTACGACACCTCTTCCCAATCGTCCCTCTACTTCTCAAAAGTCAAAAAAAGGTCCGGTAACACCTCCTACCCATCTTCCACCTCCTCATTTTACCCTCCCTGTCTCTGTCCCTAGTTCTTCCCCTCTCACTGGCTCAGTTACAAGTGCAGAGGTTCACCCTCCTCCTCGTAATGTACCTTCCTCCCCTGTTCCCTCCCAAGTTTCTTCCTCTTCTGCCACCTCCCAGGTTCCTGTCTCTTCTGTCCCCTGCCACGCTTCTCCAGTTCCCTCCACCCTTTCGCCCCCCCCTACCTTGGTACAGTCCAATACAGTTCCAATCTTTACTCATCCTCCCCCTACCATTCCCAATATTGTCTCCCATACGACATCTCTGAATTCCGAAACACTTGAAGCAATCTCTGAATATATTGCAGAGACCAAACCGTCAATGGACACTGATCCACCTTCCGCTCTTTCTCTCTCCTCTGCTCCATCTGTGCAACTCCTTTCTTCACAGCGCACCGTTCCTTCGCTGCTTGAACATTTTCCACTGCCTCCGCATGTGGACTTTTCTAACCCTTCTAGTCCGTAGGAACCCTTACCTGCGGATTTCAAGTATCTTTATCATTGCCAATCATGGCCTTTTTACAGTGGAATATACGCGGCCTCAGGGGTAATCGGGGTGAGCTTCAGATGTTACTCTCCCAGTTTGCCCCTGTTGGTGTTTGCTTACAGGAACCAAAATTACACTCTGCTGTTATTTCTCACATCTCAGGCTATAATTTATTGTATTCTTCAGATCCTTTTCCTGATGGGACCTTTAATGAAAGTGCCCTTCTTCTCCGCACTGATATTCCGTACCATCAGCTATTTATTCATACTTCGCTGCATTACACAGCAGCCCGTATCCACTTACATAGGTGGTATACGCTCTGTTCTTTATATCTCTCTCCTTCTCGGGCATTATCTATTCCGGATTTTGCCTTCCTTGTTTCGTCATTACCGCCACCGATTCTGTTACTTGGTGATTTTAATGCCCACCATTTCCTCTGGGGAGGGTCTCACTGTGATTCCCGTGGAATTCAGTTAGAGGCTTTTCTTGCCACCCACCCCCTCCATGTTTTAAATACAGGTACTCACACCCATTTTGATCCTCGGACTCATACTCTCTCTTGCATCGATCTCTCAGTTTGCTCTTCCTCCGCCGCATTAGACTTTACTTGGTCTGTTCTCCCGGACTTACATGACAGTGATCATTTCCCAATCATTCTTTCTTCCCCTTCATATTCGCCACCTCTTCGCACCCCACGCTGGCAATTTAATCGGGCAAATTGGAACCTTTACTCACACCTGACTGTTTTTAAAGAGGTTCCTTCTTCGTCCTCCATCGATGAGCTTTTACACCTCTTCTCGTCCTCCGTTTTCACCGCAGCTTCTCATTCTATACCCCAAACTTCGGGCAGGCATTCTCAGAAATGCGTGCCTTGGTGGTCTCCTGCTTGTGCTCGTGCAGTACGTTTGAAACGCGCTGCATGGGGCAGGTACCGGTACAATAGAACCACAGAGCGACTCCTTGATTTTAAACAGAAGCGTGCGATCGCTCGCCGTGTCATCCGTGACGCTAAACGCACTTGCTGGCGAGATTATGTCTCCACCATCACCTCTGCTTCCTCTATGAGTGCAGTCTGGAAAAAAGTACGAAAAATGAGTGGTAAATATTCTCCTGACCCGGCTCCTGTTCTGCAAGTTGCCGGTGTTGATATAGCAAACCCACTAGATGTTGCCAATGAAACTGGCAATCATCTGGTCCGTATTTCTCAGGGACTCCATCTATGCCCCTCATTTCTTTCCTCAAAGTCTGCCAGAGAGTTAGCACCCTTGGACTTTTCTTCTCTCAGAGAAGAACAGTATAATGTGCCTTTTACACTTCAAGAACTGGAGGCAACACTCTCAGCTTGTCGATCATCGGCAGCTGGGCCCGACGACATTCATATTCGTATGCTACAACATTTACATCAGTCAGCCCTTGCAGTCCTATTACGCCTTTACAATCTTATTTGGTCACAAGGAGTTCTTCCACAGCTGTGGAAATCCGCCATTGTTCTCCCTTTCCGCAAACCAGGCACTACGGGACATGAAACCTCCCACTATCGTCCCATTGCTCTTACCAGTGCAGTTTGCAAAGTAATGGAACGTCTAGTAAATAGACGTTTAGTGTGGTATTTAGAGACACACAACAGTCTCTCCACTCGTCAATATGGCTTTCGTAAGGGACGTTCTACCATAGACCCCTTACTGCGCTTGGATACGTATGTTCGTAATGCCTTTGCGAATAACCACTCAGTTATTGCCATATTTTTTGACCTTGAGAAGGCATATGACACAACTTGGAGGTATAATATTTTAGCCCAAGCCCACTCCTTAGGCCTTCGAGGCAATCTACCATCCTTCCTTAAGAACTTTTTAACTGACAGGCATTTCCGTGTTCGGGTTAATAATGTGCTCTCCCCGGACTTTGTCCAAGCTGAAGGTGTCCCCCAGGGATGTGTTCTGAGCACAACACTTTTTCTCCTTGCTATTAATGATTTGGCCTCTAGTCTTCCATCAAATATTTGGTCATCACTCTATGTTGATGACTTCGCTATTGCCTGTGCAGGCGCTGACTGTCACCTCCTTACAGTTTCTCTCCAGCATGCAGTCGACCGTGTTTCCAATTGGGCCACCACACATGGGTTTAAATTTTCCAGCACTAAAACCCACCAAATCACTTTCACTAGACGCTCTGTCATCTCTGATCATCCTTTGTACCTCTATGGCTCACGTATCCCTGAACGTGATACAGTCAAGTTTCTGGGCCTCCTCTTTGATCGTAGGTTATCCTGGAAACCTCACATTACCTCTCTGAAGGCAACTTGTCACAGCCGGCTGAACCTTCTTAAAACCCTTGCTCATCTTTCGTGGGGAGCTGATCGTCGAACCCTCCTTCACCTACATTCCACCCTTATTTTATCGAAACTTGATTATGGTGACCAGATCTATTCAGCGGCATCTCCTGCTACTCTCTCTAGCCTTAACCCCATTCATCACCAAGGATTACGTTTATGCCTTGGTGCTTTTCGCTCTTCCCCTGTCGAAAGCCTCTATGCAGAAGCGAACGTTCCATCCTTGTCCGATCGCCGTGATGCCCATTGCCTGCGCTACTATGTACGCTCTCATGATCTCCGCAATCCTTCCATTTATAGAATGGTCACTGATATTAGTAGACATTCTTTATTTGTTCGCCGCCCCTGCTTACTCCGTCCCTTCTCTCTTCGCCTTCATTCGCTCTTGTCTTCTCTTCAACTACCACCTTTCTATGTACATGTAGCATCTCACTTTTCCCTACCCCCCTGGGAAGTTCCAGCTGTTCGAGTCTGTTCTTTCTCCCTCCCTTGCTCGAAAGCCCAACTGTCTACGGTCGCTTCCCGCTCTCTTTTTCTTGACCACTTTCACTCTCATTCTCATGCCATTGCTGTGTACACAGATGGCTCTAAGTCTTCTGACGGCGTAGGATTCGCAGCAGTGTTTCCGGACAGCGTCGTACAAGGGCATTTACTATCTTCAGCTAGTATTTTTACTGCTGAATTATATGCCATCCTTACAGCACTTATCCGTATTGCATCTATGCCTGTGTCATCATTTGTGGTTGTCTCAGACTCCCTTAGTGCTTTACAGGCTATACAAAAATTTGATACACCTCACCCCTTAGTCCTCCGTATCCAACTTTGGCTACGCCGCATCTTTACTAAGCATAAAGATATTGTTTTTTGTTGGGTCCCTGGTCATGTTGACGTACAGGGCAATGAACAGGCAGACACTGCTGCGCGGTCAGCAGTACATGACCTACCAGTTTCTTATAGAGGTATTCCATGTACGGACTATTTTGCTGTAATATCTTCCCACCTTCACACCCGTTGGCAACAACGTTGGTCTACTATGCTCGGCAACAAACTTCAGTCTATTAAACCGAGTATAGGTTACTGGCCGTCTTCTTATCACCAGTGTCGAGGTTGGGAGACTACTCTCTCCCGTCTTCGCATTGGCCATACTCGTCTTACTCATGGATATCTCATGGAGAGGCGTCTTGCTCCTCTCTGTGAGAATTGCCAAGCTCCATTATCAGTCAGCCACATTCTGTTGGACTGCCCACTTTATCAACGAGCACGCAGAATTTACCTCTGTCGTCGTCTTCGCCCCGCTGCTCTCTCTTTACCTTCCCTTCTCGCTGATGGACCCACCTTTCATCCGGACTCTCTCATTGACTTTTTGACAACGACTGACTGACTTCACAAATTCTGATACTTTCAGCCCTTTCTACTTGTATCTCTTGCTACCCTCTACCCCCGTACTATCCCCTGCCCTGCTGTTTTCTGTAACCTGCTGATCATCCCCCCTCCCTTCTGCCATCCAATTCCCTTGCTTCCTTCCCTACCCTGCAGCGCTGTATAGCCCTTGTGGCTTAGCGCTTCTTTTTGATTATAATAATAATTGGCAAGAGGTGTGGAGTTAAGATAAAGAATCACACATAAAGTGGGAGTTGTCAGTTGCTCTTTGCTGAGGACACTGTGCTCTTGGGAGATTCTGAAGAGAAGTTGCAGAGATTGGTGGATGAATTTGGTAGGGTGTGCAAAAGAAGAAAATTAAAAGTGAATACAGGGAAGAGTAAGGTTATGAGGATAAAAAGATTAGGTGATGAAAGATTGGACATCAGATTGGAGGGAGAGAGTATGGAGGTGAATGTATTCAGATACTTGGGAGTGGACGTGTCAGCGGATGGGTCTATGAAAGATGAAGTGAATCATAGAATTGATGAGGGGAAAAGGGTGAGTGGTGCACTTAGGAGTCTGTGGAGACAAAGAACTTTGTCCTTGGAGGCAAAGAGGAGAATGTATGAGAGTATAGTTTTACCAACGCTCTTATGAGTGTGAAGCATGGGTGATGAATGTTGCAGTGAGGAGAAGGCTGGAGGCAGTGGAGATGTCATGTCTGAGGGCAATGTGTGGTGTGAATATAATGCAGAGAATTCGTAGTTTGGAAGTTAGGAGGAGGTGCGGGATTGCCAAAACTGTTGTCCAGAGGGCTGAGGAAGGGTTGTTAAGGTGGTTCGGACATGTAGAGAGAATGGAGCGAAATAGTGACTTCAAGAGTGTATCAGTCTGTAGTGGAAGGAAGGCGGGGTAGGGGTCGGCCTAGGAAAGGTTGGAGGGAGGGGGTAAAGGAGGTTTTGTGTGCGAGGGGCTTGGACTTCCAGCAGGCATGCGCGAGCGTGTTTGATAGGAGTGAATGGAGACAAATGGTTTTAATACTTGACGTGCTGTTGGAGTGTGAGCAAAGTAACATTTATGAAGGGGTTCAGGGAAACCGGCAGGCCGGACTCGAGTCCTGGAGATGGGAAGTACAGTGCCTGCACTCTGAAGGAGGGGTGTTAATGTTGCAGTTTAAAAACTAAGTGTAAAGCACCCTTCTGGCAAGACAGTGATGGAGTGAATGATGGTGAAAGTTTTTCTTTTTTGGGCCACCCTGCCTTGGTGGGAATCGGCCAGTGTGATAATAAAAAAAACATGTTCACTAAGTTTAATAGTTTCTAACTACCTTTAGATGCCACCATAAACAAAGGGAGAAGTAATGAATAATTCATGCCGAGAATTGTAAACAAACTTGTTTAACCCTTAAATGGTCCAAACGTATATATACGTTTTTTCAACATTTGAAAGTATGTAAAAAAAAATGTAGATCTTTTTTTTTTATTTGGAAATGTGTAAAAACTTTTATCTACATGTTTTTTTTGTTCGAAAATATGTAAAAAAAAATGTAGATCTAAGTTTGGAGCACTACGGATTTGAACGTCTATCTGTTTGGACCATTTAAGGGTTAAGGGCGGTCACTGGACCAGACGCCAGATTTTCATCAACACACTACCAGAGAAAACGTAATGTTTACCCTCCACCCGACTCCACCTGATACCACATAAACATTGCATGTTCATATGCTATATAATGTTTCTTGCATAATCTTGAAAATATCATAGATGGATTAATGTCCATATTAGCCTAAGATAAGACATTTAATGTGGCCAAGAATGAGTCATGAGCGTATGAGCGGCCCAGGTGACAGCGTCAGGTACCAACGATTTCCGAGCAAATGCACAAAATCTGGGGGGGGAGTTTCGCTGAAAAGTGCTAATTTCCAAATTGGCTGATTTCCACACTGGCTGAAAACCGGGGGTCCACTGTACCTCAAACCAGATGTGTGGTTACATATTTGCCAAAACCAGTGTCCATCCATATCTAATAATCTTTATCCATGAATTACAATGAATTAAAATGACTGGCATGGGTAAGTTACACAGTGCCTTTTAGTATTAACCCTTTGACTGTTTCAGGGCCCCTTTCTGAAACTGTCATTCTGTCGATAAATTTTTGAAAAAATTTTTCTTATGAAATGATAGAATCTTTTCCCGATGGTAATGACACCAAAAGTTCGAAATTTGGTCGAAAACTCTTGGAATTACGCTCCCACGAAGTTAGCGGTCTCGGGGGACATATGCGTATCGGCGATTTCGCCGACTTTGAGCCCTATTTTCAGCCAATTCCGTTGTTCCAGTTGACCAGACTCGGCCATTTCTTTAGAACTCCATTTTATCCATCAGCCGAGTACAAGAAACCTCCCATTTACCAATTTGGACTACCCAACATTGTGGTCAGAAATTGGCAATTTGGCCAATTTCATGCAAACTAAAATAGATGCCAATTTAAAAATAGGGTCCAGGATAAACAAGGTAGACATTCTTGGCACTAAAACATATCCTCTGTTCATTAGTCACATCTCTAGGCCCCTCTTGTATTATTATTGCTTTCTATTTTGATTTTTCATACAAAAAAAATACAAAATTTACTGTTATGCAGACTACTGCATTATTGTAAAAATGGTATAAATAATATCAGTGCACTAGTGAAAGAATATTAAGACTCCAGTTAATGTGTGTTGGATGTGTGGTGTGATTTCTTTACTCCTGAACATTGGTAAAAATCGAACATTTCCGCTACTTTGAGCTCAGTTTCAAGGTCGTTTTCATCATCAAAGTAATGAAAATCATCTCTTTCTGTAATATGTTTTCCATTTTATCACCTAAGACCATGAAAATGTGAATACATAGATAAATACTATACGAAAATACACCTCAGTCTGCGTTTTAATCCCAAAAAAAAACTTTTTTTTTTCTCATTACGCACTGTGCTGCAGGATTTTTTTGTGGTGCACACAGACCCATTCTCACATGTGGGCCTACCAGCTTTCTTCCGCTCGATTTGAAGCCACTAGAATTGAGTATATATACGTCAGAAACAGTGACGCGTAAAACGTATTTATACGGTGTAAACAGTCGAAGGGTTAAGATGTAGCTTGAGGCTAACTTAGTGCTGATCTCGAGCAAACTTAAATAACATTTGTGCTAAACCACAGAGGGAAGTCAAATGGCTTTGCTGGGAGGATGTATAAGTAAGAATGTACTATAGGAGTGCATGAGGAGCATGGGTTGACAAGGTTGGGGTTGGAGACAGAAGAGTCCAAGAGTGAAATATAAATTTAATTTGGTGTAATAGGTTAGTTTATCTGCATCAGAATCAACTTTTGAGGTCTGTGTTGGGAAGATGGAAACAGAAGTGGCAGCTGATAAAATATTAACATGACTGAGTTTCACCTGCCAGTCTTCAGAGCAGTGTGGACATTTCTTCCTGTGATAGCAATAAGTGCATCTTTTCATGTGCATAAGCAAAATAACATTAAGCTTAGTTGCCTGAAAATTTTTAAGATTGTTCAGGGTAACAAATGTGAGCATTATTTTTTTTTTTTTACCAAAAATTTGATCATGGTATTTTCAGTGATTTGTTACTGTTTTCTATTTCCATACTTTGAATTTTACAGTAAATTAAATTCAGCCTAGACTTATTTGGTTAATTTGTTTTGCATATGTATCTATCCTCCAAAATCTGTAGCTTATTCAGTAGTCATTTACACAACTTAAACAGAGGTATTGATACTTGTGGCACCCTAGTGACCTTTCAGTAGAGATTTGACACTGACCTCTTCTCTTCCAGATGGATAATATTTGGTGTGCTATAGTTTGCCTTCCATTACTATGTATTGTAGCAACATTCTTCCCTGTACTTCAATGGAAGGCACTGTATTTACAAATATTTCTTGCCATTGCCCAAAATATAAACAGCTATTGGAGGATAGATGGGTTAATGAGAGCATAGGCAATGGGGTCGAAGAGGTATGGGGTAGGTTTAAAAATGTAGTGTTAGTATTCAGCAGAAGTTTGTGGTTACAAGAAAGTGGGTGCGGGAGGGAAGAGGAGCGATTGGTGGAATGATGTAAATAGTAAGGGAGAAAGTTAGCATATGAAGTTTTTACAAAGTAGAAGTGATGCAAGGAGGGAAGAGTATATGGAGAAAGGTTGAGTGGTGAAGCAATGTAAAAAGAGAGCAAATGAGTGGGTGAGATGTTATCAATAAACTTTGTGGAAAATAGTTTTGGAGTGAGATTAACACGTTAAGGAAGCCTAGAGAGCAAATGGATTGTCAGTTAAAAAGTGTTATTAAATGGAGAGTTCGAGGTATTGGGAAGATGGAAGGAATATTTTGAGGAATTGTTATATGTTGATGAAGATAAGGAAGCTGTGATTTCATGTATAGGGCAAGGAGGAATAACACTTTGTAGGAGTGAGGAAGAGCCAGTTCTGAGTGGGGGAAGTTTGTGAGGCAGTAGGTAAAATGAAGGGGTAAAGCAGCTGGGATTGATGGGATAGACAGAAATGTTAAAAGCAGGTGGGAATATAGTTTTGGAGTGGTTGGTGCAATTATTTAATAAATGTATGGAAGAGGGTAAGGTACCTAGGGATTGGCAGAGCATGTATAGTTCCTTTGTATAAAGACAAAGGGGACAAGAGTGCAAAAATTATAGGGGGGCAAGTCTGTTGAGTATACCTGGTAAAGTGTATGGTAGTTATTATTGAAAGAATTAAGAGTAAGACAGAGAATAGGATAGCAGATGAACAAGGCAGCTTTAGGAAAGGAAGGGGGTATGTGGACCAGGTGTTTACAGTGAAACACATAATTGAACAGTATTTAGATAAGGCTAAAGAGGTTTGTGGCATTTATGGATTTGGAAAAGGTGTATGACAGGGTGGATAGGGGGGCAATGTGGCAGATGTTGCAGGTGTATGGTGTAGGAGGTAGGTTACTGAAAGCGGTGAAGAGTTTTTACAAGGATAGTGAGGCTCAAGTTTGAGTATGTAGGAAAGAGGGAGATTATTTCCCAGTAAAAGTAGGCCTTGGACAAGGATGTGCGATGTCACCGTGGTTTAATATATTTATAGATGGGGTTGTAAGAGAAGTAAATGCGAGGGTCTTGTCAAGAGGCGTGGAGTTAAAAGATAAAGAATAACACATAAAGTGGGAGTTGTCACAGTTGCTCTTTGATGATGACACTGTGCTCTTGGGAGATTCTGAAGAGAAGTTGCAGAGGTTGGTGGATGAATTTGGTAGGGTATGCAAAAGAAGAAAATTAAGTGAATACAAGAAAGAGTAAGGTTATGAGGATAACAAAGATTAGGTGATGAAAGATTGGATATCAGATTGGAGGGGGAGAGTATGGAGGAGGTGAATGTATTTAGATATTTGGGAGTGGATGCGTCAGTGGATGGGTCTATGAAAGATGAGGTGAATCATAGAATTGATGAGGGGGAAAAGGGCGAGCGGTGCACTTAGGAGTCTGTGGAGACGAAGAACTTTGTCCTTGGAGGCAAAGAGGGAAATGTAGAATGTATGAGTATAGTTTTACCAATGCTCCTATGTGGGTGTGAAGCATGTGATGAATGTTGCAGCGAGAAGGCTGGAGGCAGTGGAGATGTCATGTCTGAGGGCCATGTGTGGTGTGAATATAATGCAGAGAATTCGTAGTTTGGAAGTTAGGAGGAGGTGCGGGATTACCAAAACTGTTGTCCAGAGGGCTGAGGAAGGGTTGAGGTGGTTCGGACATGTAGAGAGAATGGAGTGAAACAGAATGACTTCAAGAGTGTATCAGTCTGTAGTGGAAGGAAGGCAGGGTAGGGGTTGGCCTAGGAAAGGTTGGAGGGAGGGGGTAAAGGTTGTGTGCGAGGGGTTTGGACTTCCAGCAGGCATGCGTGAGCGTGTTTGATACGAGCGAATGGAGACAAATGGATTTTAATACTTGACGTGCTGTTGGAGTGTGAGCAAAGTAACATTTATGAAGGGATTCAGGGAAACTGGCAGGCTGGACTTTGAGTCCTGGAGATGGGAAGTACAGTGCCTGCACTCTGAAGGAGGGGTGTTAATGTTGCAGTTTAAAAACTGTAGTGTAAAGCACCCTTCTGGCAAGACAGTGATGGAGTGAATGATGGTGGAAGTTTTTCTTTTTCGGGCCACCCTGCCTTGGTGGGAATCGGCCAGTGTTACTAATAAAATAATAAAATTGCCCAAAATGATGTGAATGATTTTCATGTTGCTAATGAATCTTTCACCCCCAGGATAAGAGGGGACGTGTTCTATGTCCGGTTTTGTCCTCGTACAGATGTCGCCTGTGTGGAGCAACAGGTATGTATGCCCACACCCTCAAGTATTGCCCCAACAATAAGATAACCAGAGGAGACCCTGTAGCTGCTGGACTACCTCCTGGGCTCATGCCAGCTAATATAAAGTTGGAAGATCTTGTGTAGGTGATTGGGAGATATGCACTGTTTCTTGTTGTAATGACTGTAGTCTGTGGTTGATGTTTAGTTTTGATTTTGCTAATTTTGTTAGTGTAGATTTGGAGGAAGTTGATAAATGTAAGTCAGTTATGATTAAATGGCAACACAAATGTCTAAATTTAATTCTTTGGTCCCTTTTAGCACAAATTATGAATTGACTTTGGAAGCTGGTGCAAACCTAGCTAAAAGTTGTAAACCTGTATGTACCCTTTAGTAAAATTAAGTACCATAGACACTTCAAAGGACTAGTCTTAGGTTATTGATGGTAAAATTAGCTGGTTTAAGGTAAAAAAAAATTCTTTTGCAAATGTAATATTAAAGGAATAACCCAACTGTACTAAGTTCTGTTGTTCAACTTTATACAACTTCCTCTTGGAATAAAAGTGCTTGCCTAGGAACTTAATTTGGCAAGGGGTGACCTCTGCTGTGATAGCAAGTTTGATTGTACAGTACTATTAAGGAAAAAAAAATTCAGTTAAGTGCCAAATGTACATTCAGAGATCTATGGGAAAGAAGGAATGGTCTCTGGAAGGTACAAAATTTTATACCTTGTTAAAACTGACTGGAATCTGTGAATATACAGACTGCATTTGTCTTGACATGCCTATCAGTTTTAGGTTAAATTTTGGTAGGTGAATGCATGTTTTCAAATGTAAATGTGCTTTTAGAAATTAATGTGAACCACAAATAGACTTGCCATACTTATTTGTAAAAAAGTCATGTTCCTGCATTTTTAAATATGTACACATTTTTAAAAATCCAAAGTTCATTATGCACTAGTTTGTGACTCACTTTAAAGTATATATTTAACATTTTAAACTTTTAACAAGAATTATGGTTACATTCTAAATTGAAATGCTAAACAATCATTGCAAGCTTTACTAGTTTCAAACTACTTGTGATACTGTAATAGTCTAAGTTTTCAGTGAAAATTTTACTTGAAACTGTTACTTTAATGTTCTGTAATAAAACTGGAGAAAGATTGGTAGCTTTTGTGATCCTTGTGATGAAACTTTCATAAAGTATCCTTTTGGGAGGGGGAAGAAGCCCTATTTACTTTGTGCATTAACCCTTAAACTGTCCAAACGTAATCTACGTTTTTTTAACATTTGAAAGTGTAAAAAATTTTTTTTTTACATTTGAAAGTGTAAAAAAACTGATCTACATTTTTGTTATATTTGAAAATGTTAAACGTAGATCTACTTTTGGAGCACTACGCATGTGAACGTAGATCTGTTTGGACAGTTTAAGGGTTAAGAATGCAATTACTAAGTTTCATTTTCATTTAAACATTTTGAAAGCTGAATGAAAGTTTGTATTTATACATGACAATAAATACAGTAGTTTGATAAATATCTTAATGTATCTAACCTATGCTACATTAATAAAATGGAAGAGGCAATTACAATAGTGTGCATGTTAACTGGGACAGTGATGAAATGATATGACATAATGGATTAGATACAACTCCCCTTTATTTTATAAGCACTGCTACACACTTTGGCAATGTTTAACATACCACATCCTAATAACAGCAGCAATTAGCTTCACAATTGAGCAGTTCTGTTTCATGGTTGTTCAGTTACTGCTCATTGGGTTGAGGTCAACAGTTTCCAGGTGAATTTAAAGAACTTAGCCCACTCTTTAAAGAATGTCTGCATTTTTCTGAGTGTGGCTTGGAGCAAGATCCTATTGGAAAAGACTTCTCCATCAGGAAAGTCTATCCACAATGAGAAGCAAAGGAGTTGCTAGGATTACCCTATGTCAGTTCATTGTTCCCTCAACAATAACCAGCCATCCAGGGCCTTTAGCAGTAAAACTACCCCAAATCAGTGGATGCTTTGGCACTTATTGAATGTCAGTCCAAAGAGGCTTGCCTTTGCTCAGTCTACTATATTTTTCTCCATGTCTTATCCCTAATAGTGCCCATTGGAGCAGTTTGTTTTCTTTATAGCAACAGTTAATTTTCTTTACTGGCTTTCTGGCAGTTACGCAAATTTTAAGGAGCCTTTGTCAGTTGAATACATTTAGGCCAGCTGAAGCTAAATTTATCTTTGCTGGTTTTCTTGATCCTTTACACTTATGATAACCTTATGAGATGTTGTCTTGTCATCTTGCACATCTTCCTTGATGCAGCATGCCATAATCAGTATTGTTAGCTCTTCAGATTGACCAACCGTTGACTGTTAGGCTCGAATTTTTGGCAATCTAATGCTCAAATCTACACGTTTTCTAAGAGCTACAATACTTTCATGCTTCCTAGGTGTAGCACTTAGTCATGAATTGGAGAGAATTTGGCAAAACCCCATTCACTCGGGGAGCACCTCTGCAGGAAGGAATAACCTTTCAGAACGGCTGTAGGACTGAGTTAAAAGGGAACCACCACAGCTCGATGGTTACCAGAAGTCAGTAGCTGGTAACTAAGACAATCTCAAAATTTACTTGTCACACTGAATTTGCACTCCTGTATGGCATGAAATGTTCATACACAACCCGCACATAGAGCAGCTCATGACGTTTCGATCCGACTTTGACCAAATAGTCAAATTTGGACCGAAATATTGTCAAGCTCCTCTCTGAGGGTTTTGTGTATTGTCTCAGTCATGGTACTGTGCCTTTGTTTATGAAATGTTAATGGTTTGCCTTGGGTCTAGATAAGCAAGATTGACATTCTGTACACATTTTTAGCTAAGTAATCGGCACTGTGCGATTCTTGCTTAGTTTAAATTGTAATAACATAAGGAACACTGCAGAAAGGCTACTGGCCCATGTGAGGCAGGTCCAAGTCTCCTACTGGCTTAAGCCAATGCCCTAACCTAGTTAGGTTAGGTCATTCACTTAAGAACATTTAACTCTGATATTAACCCTCCCCTCAAACATCTCCTTGCCAACCTCAACAGAACACATGACCATAACACAAGGCACAGATCACTCTTTGATGTTCCTCGTGTCCATCTCACACTATGTAAAAACTCAATGCACATAAAAGGCCCTAAAATCTGGAATTCATTACCTGTAAATATAAAAGAAACACAACCTGTTTATAAATTCAAGTCTCTTCTCAAAGATCACTTACCCAAAACCAAATAAATACTGAATAACTGAACCTTATAAACTGTATATCTTAAATGTTTCTCACAATTATATCACATAAATGTTAAACCTAAAACCCAATCTAACTTTATTATTTTTTAAATACACTACCTAACAGAATACTCCATTCTACTGAATGTACAACAATGCATACAACCATATGACCTGTCTTTGTAATACTCACTTGTGCTTTATAGTAATCTGTTTACATTAAAGTTTTATCACTGATTTCATCATTGCTTAGTTAATCTCAAGTTAATTTTAAGCCAGCCCGTAATGCTATGCATAGTATAAGTGGCTTTGGCATGCTGCTCTTATCTGTATTTTTTGTACCTCTGTATGTGTGCTCAAATTTTTAAATAAAATAAAAATAAAATAAAGGAGCATGGCATCTGACCTAGTAGCACAAGCTAGTCGGGTCCAACTCGCACCTACCAGTGTATTTATCTAACCTATTTCTAAAACTACGTACAAGTTTGTCTCTATGTACTGGGCAGTTTGTTCCACTCGTCCACAACTATTACCAAACCAGTGCTTCCCTATATCCTTCCTGAATCTGAGTTTTTTCCAACTTGAAACCAATGCTACAAATCCTGTCTTCGCTAGATCTTTTTAGTACACTTATTTACATGCCCTTTATTCCTGTTTCCACTTATACACCTCAAACAAGTTCCCCCTAATTCTATGCGTTTCTAAAGTACAGATTCAGGGCCCTCAGTCTATCCTCGTAGGGAAGATTTCTGATGCATGGGACTCAAACCCTTCAAAATCCCTCTTGTACAGTCTGGCTACAATTTTCTCCAAGCAAGTTCAACGTCCTGCAAGTCGCTCCCTCCCAAGCCTTACCTACAAGGTTTATGCAACTGAGGATACTGAAGTGATCTTTCCAGAACACACTTGGGGTCAATTCATCCTCTGTACCCCTTAGTCCTGCACGTATTTTTCAGCTGCTTTTTTTGTTGGAACAGGCAGCCTCGCCATGCCTTATTACACTGTGTGCCACTACGATTCTTAAATCTCTCAAACCAGCCTTTGCTGGTTTTGGAGGCATTTTCTTTAACAAGATCTACATGCAACTGCCTTGCCTTTTCACATGTTGACAAACACAACTGATAATTTTCTCGTTGATCCACACCAACAGTTTCTCCACATCTAATAGTATTTGCGATCTGTGTTTTGTAAGCATACTTGCACCTTTTGCAACAGCTTCCTTGATTGCCTTTTTGTTGGCCAAGATAGTGGTGATAGTTAAATGGGGTTTATATACCCTGGTCAACTTGGAGACTCTCCACTTTCGTATTTTGCGATCTTTGTTCAATTCAATAGTATTCCTCACCCTCTTCACCACAGGGCTGGCACTAGCTTTCTTTGGGCCCATGGTGGCTTTAGTAGTTACAAGCACTAAAAACAATGGAATAATAAAATGTATTGCACGTACACGTGGAATCTCCCGCGCTGGCTTGTCAACAATGGCGCACTAGCTGTACACAGTTACGTAGAGGCCGGGCAGACACGTTCGGGTTGAATGTCCTTAACAGTTCTTTAGCGTTAGCCGAGCCAATATTTTGACGTAACAGCGTGGCGCTATCCGATTTTGGCATTAGCTGATGACGCCGTTACCCGAGGGTCCACTATATATTTTAATTCTAACACTTAAATGCTTAAACCTTTTCCTGCCACTTCCAGCAACACTTATGCCTACTGAGTGCCATAATTGCTTGGCAGATTTAAGACATGGCAAGATAGATATAAGCTCCTAGCAGAGCATGGTACGTATTCCACAGGCAATGTGCTCAAAATCCCCCCCCCCCCCCTCCAACAGTTAATTTTACGAAGCATTATACAAAAATATGCTGCCATTCTTCGATCATGCCAAAACCAAAACTTGCCAGACAAAATGATGATAAATCAACTGTAATTTAGCTAGTAAATCGATTAGCTTTTTCAGCACTTTCTACAAATGTTTCCTACAACAACCTTGGGAATGGGAGGTAATTAGGTTAATCTTATTTATGTATTGCATTAAAAAAGTTCCTAAATGCCATTAGTATACTGCTATAGTATATTATGACAAAAAATAAATGCATTAAACCAGCAATATTACAGTACAGTGGACCCCCGCATAACGATCACCTCCGAATGCGACCAATTATGTAAGTGTATTTATGCAAGTGCGTTTGTACGTTTGTTTGGGGGTCTGAAATGGACTAATCTACTTCACAATATTCCTTATGGGAACAAATTCGCTCAGTACTGGCACCTGAACATACTTCTGGAGTGAAAAAATATCGTTAACCGGGGGTCCACTGTATTAGCTTCTTAACTTAGGCTTCTCAAGAAAAATGCATGCATGGGTGCACACAAGAGAAGCAGCAGAACTGTAGCACCCAGAAGGGTTTAGCACTAGTTTTAATACTTTTGTGATCCAAGCTATGTACCTCTCAAGTCAGTGGTGGCTTGTCCATAGGAGCTACAGAACTGCAGTCCCACCAGATGCTCGCTGCCAGATGTATGACTTCATCAACCTTACGCTAAAATAATTTGCAACTGACAAATATATTACAACCTGGAGTTTACCTGGAGAGAGTTCCGGGGATCAACGCCCCCGCGGCCCAGTCTGTGACCAGGCCTCCTGGTGGATCAGCGCCTGATCAACCAGGCTGTTGCTGCTGGCTGCACGCAAACCAACGTACGAGCCACAGCCCGGCTGATCAGGAACTGACTTTAGGTGCTTGTCCAGTGCCAGCTTGAAGACTGCCAGGGGTCTGTTGGTAATCCCCCTTATGTGTGCTGGGAGGCAGTTGAACAGTCTCGGGCCCCTGACACTTTTTGTATGGTCTCTTAATGTGCTAGTGACACCCCTGCTTTTCATTGGGGGGATGGTGCATCGTCTGCTAAGTCTTTCGCTTTCGTAGTGAGTGATTTTCGTGTGCAAGTTCGGTACTAGTCCCTCTAGGATTTTCCAGGTGTATATAATCATGTATCTCTCCCTCCTGCGTTCCAGGGAATACAGGTTTAGGAACCTCAAGCGCTCCCAGTAATTGAGGTGTTTTATCTCCGTTATGCGCGCCGTGAAAGTTCTCTGTACATTTTCTAGGTCGGCAATTTCACCTGCCTTGAAAGGTGCTGTTAGTGTGCAGCAATATTCCAGCCTAGATAGAACAAGTGACCTGAAGAGTGTCATCATGGGCTTGGCCTCCCTAGTTTTGAAGGTTCTCATTATCCATCCTGTCACTTTTCTAGCAGATGCAATTGATAAAATGTTGTCCTTGAAGGTGAGATCCTCCGACATAATCACTCCCAGGTCTTTGACGTTGGTGTTTCGCTCTATTTTGTGGCCAGAATTTGTTTTGTACTCTGATGAAGATTTATTTTCCTCATGTTTACCATATCTGAGTAATTGAAATTTCTCATCGTTGAACTTCATATTGTTTTCTGCAGCCCACTGAAAGATTTGGTTGATGTCCGCCTGGAGCCTTGCAGTGTCTGCAATGGAAGACACTGTCATGCAGATTCGGGTGTCATCTGCAAAGGAAGACACGGAGCTGTGGCTGACATCCTTGTCTATGTCGGATATGAGGATGAGGAACAAGATGGGAGCGAGTACTGTGCCTTGTGGAACAGAGCTTTTCACCGTAGCTGCCTCAGACTTTACTCTGACGACTACTCTGTGTTCTGTTAGTGAGGAAATTATAGATCCATCGACCGACTTTTCCTGTTATTCCTTTAGCACGCATTTTGTGCGCTATTACGCCATGGTCACACTTGTCGAAGGCTTTTGCAAAGTCTGTATATATTACATCTTCATTCTTTGTCTTCTAGTGCATTTAGGACCTTGTCGTAGTGATCCAATAGTTGAGACAGACAGGAGCGACCTGTTCCAAACCCATGTTGCCCTGGGTTGTGTAACTGATGGGTTTCTAGATGGGTGGTGATCTTGCTTCTTAGGACCCTTTCAAAGATTTTTGATATGGGATGTTAGTGCTATTGGTCTGTAGTTCTTTGCTGTTGCTTTACTGCCCCCTTTGTGGAGTGGGGCTATGTCTGTTGTTTTTAGTAACTGTGGGACGACCCCCGTGTCCATGCTCCCTCTCCATAGGATGGAAAAGGCTCGTGATAGGGGCTTCTTGCAGTTCTTGATGAACACAGAGTTCCATGAGTCTGGCCCTGGGGCAGAGTGCATGGGCATGTCATTTATCGCCTGTTCGAAGCCATTTGGCGTCAGGATAACATCGGATAGGCTTGTGTTAATCAAATTTTGTGGCTCTCATAAAAAATTCATTTTGATCTTCGACTCTCATTTAAAAAGTGAGTCATATTGGGACTTGAGTAGCTCACTCATTTCCTTGCTGTCATCTGTGTAGGACCCATCTTGTTTAAGTAGGGGCCCAATATTGGACGTTGTTCTCGATTTTGATTTGGCATAGGAGAAGAAATACTTTGGGTTTCTTTCGATTTCATTTATGGCTTTTAGTTCTTCCCGCGATTCCTGACTCCTAAAGGATTCTTTTAGCTAAAGTTCGATGCTTGCTATTTCTCTGACCAGTGTCTCCCTACGCATTTCAGATATATTGACCTCTTTTAGCCGCTCTGTTCTTTTCTGTCGCCTGTAAAGGGAGCGTCCGTCTCTTTCTATTTTACATCTACTCCTCCTTTTTCTTAGAGGAATAAGCCTTGTGCATACATCGAGTGCCACCGAGTTAATCTGTTCTAGGCATAAGTTGGGGTCTGTGTTGCTTAGTATATCTTCCCAGCTTATATCGGTTAGGACTTGGTTTACTTGGTCCCACTTTGTTTGTTATTGAAGTTGAATTTGGTGAATGCTCCCTCGTGACTAGTCTCATTTTGTCGGTCTGGGGCTCCACGCATACATGTCTGAACCTCAATTATGTTGTGATCTGAGTATATTGTTTTTGATATGGTGACATTTCTTATCAGATCATCATTGTTAGTGAAGATGAGGTCTAGTGTATTCTCCAGTCTAGTAGGCTCTATTATTTGCTGGTTTAAATTGAATTTTGTGCAGAGATTTAAAAGCTCGTGTGAGTGTGAGTTTTCATCAGAGCTGCCTCCTGGTGTTATTACTGCAACAATATTTGCTATATTCCTCCATTTTAGGTGCCTTAAGTTGAAATCCCCCAGGAGCAAGATGTTGGGTGCAGGAGCTGGAAGATTTTCCAGACAGTGGTCAATTTTTAACAGCTGTTCCTGGAATTGCTGGGATGTTGCATCCGGAGGCTTGTAGACTACCACAATGACTAGGTTTTGGTTCTCGACCTTTACTGCTAAAACTTCCACTACATCATTTGAGGCATTAAGCAGGACAAATCTGTTGTATGTTTTCAATATATTTAAGCGAATTTATTATTTTTTGTTGAAATGAGAAAAAGAAGATTAAAAATAGAAGTTTGATGCAGTATGATAGTACAGGTATTACTGGCGCTGAGCTGCCACTGCTCTAAGCAGATCTTTCACAGGAACATGTTAAAATACAAAGGGATACATGACCTTCCAACATTACTTATTTCAGGTCACTTTTTATATTGAGTTCTTCACTCACCTGAATGATGAAAGTATTTTCGTTTTGGGGATTTTTTCTTTGTGGGTCACGAAGTTGTTAAAAAAAAAAAAAAAAAAAAAAACCTATAAGGAACTAGACATGTGCTCCCATTCCCTGTAGAGAACCTGAATGCCTCCCATTAGACCAGGTGCTGTATGACCCCCTTATGAGTTCAGCATCCCCCCCACCCCAAAGATAATAATCCTAAAGTAGTACTTGAAGGGTAAGCACTACAGTTCTGGTGAAAGGTTCTTAAATTGGAGATATCCTTCCTTGGATCAAACCTGTTTACTCTCCACTCTAAGGTGGTGTAACACTAGATTTCAGTGCCTCCTATGAATGAAGAACATTTCATAAGTTCAACCATTACAATAACTGTCATCTTCAATCTTGAGTTTCTGTAAAGAGTTGTTGGTTCTAATTTTTTTTTTTCAAAATACTTTATCAATTGGGTTTAAAAGCCTGTACACTGTCATTATGGCTGCAATCACTAGTCCCTCCAGGTGTATATAATCACAAGGGTTATCCTTTGATTGATACAATGTTATGGTCCTTGAAGGTGAGATCCTCCGACATAATCACTCCCAGGTCTTTGACGTTGGTGTTTCGCTCTATTTCGTGGCCAGAATTTGTTTTGTACTCTGATGGGCAATGTCCACCTGGAGCCTTGCAGTGTCTGAGGAGTGCTAAGACCTGTAGGAGTATATATTACATTATTATTATTATAATATTATCAAAACATCTGCATTCTTTTTGTCTTCTAGTGAAGCTGTTCTAAACCCATGTTGCCCTGGGTTGTGTAACTGATGGGTTTCTAGCTAAGCCACAAGGGCTATTGTAGGTTCTAATTTTTTTTTTTTTTCAAAATACTTTATCAAGTATAGTGGGCAAGAGGAGTGCTAAACCCTTGTATAGCCCTTGTGGTTTAGTGCTTCTTTTTGATTATGTCCCCCTCAAGGAAGGTTCCTTGGTTTAGGGAATTGGAGTGCTTCTTGATTATAATAATAATTTTTGATTCTGTAGGATGATCCTACAGCGGTGGAAGGAGGGGGGTGGGGGAATGGAAGGTACTCAGGCTTACTTTGGGGAACTGAAGTACAGATCCAACTCCCCAGATCAAGAGCCCCTCGCTAGCATCAAGGAACCTCCCTTGAGGGGGCTCAAGCTCCAGGAAATTGGGCATGCCTCTTTGCATTTGAGGCACTGACCCCTTTAGGTTTAGTGCTTCCCCTAATTAAATTCTTTTTGATTATAATAATTCCTAATTAAAATGGCACTTGCTCTAACATATTTAAACTGCCATGAAGTGAATAACATTCACTGGTTTAATGTGATCACTAAAATGGTGCATGTCAAAATAAATATTTCACATTAAACAATCATCTAAGTTTTCTTCTATTTTCTATATAATTCTCATTCTTATTTATGTTCCTTTCACTTCCATGAGGAAGTGAAGAAGAATCCTTCCTCAAGCCAAGCATATTATTATAATAAAAATGTGCTGAACCTACAAGGCAAGCATGTCATAAAAGGCAACTAAAATGCTGGGAGCAAGGGGCTAGTAACCCCTTCTTATGTTTATAAAAAAAATTTCTTCTGTATAAATTACTAAAGTTGGGAGGTTTGAATGTACAAATTCAAGGTTTGTGTGAATTAAAATAAGGGTAAGATGCAAAAATTGAGTGATACTGTGTTGATGTAACTGGAGAAGAGAAATGTTGAGAGAGAGTTAATAGTGTTTAGGAAGTTTTGAACAGAGTAATTTTGGTAGGGGACCTAAATTCTAAAGTGGGAGAAACAATTATAGAGGACATAATAGGTAAGTTTGGGGTACCAGGGGTAAATGATAATGGAAGCCCTTGATTGAACTTTGTATAGAAAGAGGTTTGGTAATAAGCAATATAAATTTTAAGAAAGAGGATAAGAATACGAGATATCTAGGGCCTAATGACAATGGTTTGTTTGACTACGTATTGGTGGATGAATGGTTGATAGGCAGACTTCTGGATATGCATGTTTATAGAAGGGCAACAGATATACGAGATAAATTTTTATTTGTGACTCCAGTGAGTGAAAAGTCGTTAGGGTAAAATATAAGCAACTATTCTCAAAGATGAGCTAGTGAAAGTATAGGTAATGAGTAGGCTGAAGAAGTATGAAGCAGATGTTTGTGGATACTATAAAAGGGTGGGAGTACCTCTGATAATCCCCCACACTTAATTTCTATGCTCTAGATTATCCTCATAAAATTCATATTGCTAAAATATTGCTTACTGTATTCCTTGAAAATGTAACTGTAGATTTTTTTTTTTCAACAAGTTGGCTGTCTCCCACCGAGGCAGGGTGACCAAAAAAAAAAAAAATCCCCAAAAAGAAAATACTTTCATCATCATTCAACACTTTCATCTCACTCACACACAACTGTAGATACATAATCATAAAAGCTCTAGGACTTTTTTTTAATTGCATACAGTATATTCATTTATTTTGAAATGTATTTGGTTTGCCTTTAAACAAGATGACTCGTGTACAACCTCAGGCATGCTTACAATACACCATTTTATATACGTATAACAAAATACAGATAGTTATTTGCATTTTTCAATTTAAATTGGAAACCTGAAAAATAGACTGGAATATTGAGAATTTCCTGCTGAAATTTTATCTATAAATGCCCCTGCTAAATATAATACTACAGAGGCTAACGCTCTAGTATCGTTAGTTATAAAATATAAACCTAGTAATGTTATCTACACTGGATTAAAGTTAAAGCATTAAAAAATACAGCACATTGATAAATAATGGTAAGATATGCTTTTTCTTCAATGAACTGTAATGTGAATATCCTAGGAGTGAACAGTTGGCACATACATAATGAAGATAACCATATTTTGCTGTAAATAAATTGTCAGTCTAACAGACTGACAATCATATTAATGCAAAACACAATTGCATATGACAATTTTACTATGAATTGTAAGTGATTCAAATGTAAACAACACATTGGCTCCATACCAAATGTTTATTTTTACTATGGCATCTATAAACTTTTCCAGCACTGTGAAAGGATATGACAACAGAATCTTCCATAATCTATCTCAACCATTTCTGTAAATAAGTGACTCTCTCAAAATATGCGAAGTTGAAAATACAGTGTCTATGAATATATGTATATATATGCATGTACAGTATATACATGAATATTATGTATCACATTTTCTGGCATATAAGGCGCATGAGCACATAAGACGATGTTTCCGAGCAGTTGTAATGCAACACTAGTAAATAACTGATAAAGCAGACCCCAAAGCCTACCCTCAACCCTGACCTTGAGTATATAAGGAAAAGGGGTGATCTTCCAAGACTTTGTGGAAAACAAAAAATGCCTTACATGCCAGAAAATACAGTATGTATTTGTATGCATGTATGTGTACTTGCCTATACATGGTTGCTGGGGTTAAGGCCTAGCTCCTGGCCATACCTCTCAACCTGCCACTTGCCAGTTTCACTCCCTCCTACCCTCATGGGCACTATCATACCTGCTCTGAAAACTATGTATGAAACCGGCCTTCCCTACTTTGAGATCATTCTGCTACCCAACCACTCCAAGACCGAAGAAATACTTCTCGACATCCCTGTGGCTCACTTCTGTCTAACTTTCAGGTGTCCTGGAGTGCCTGTTTCTTGTCTCTCAACAGTCTGTCAAACCTATCAATTCCTCTGAGTATTTTGTATGTTGTTATCATGTCTCTCCTGGTCCTTGTGCTCTCCAATACTAGGTTCAGTTCCTAGCCTCTCCTCTTGGCTCATATCTGTTAGTTCTAGAACAAGCATCGTTGCATACTTCAGCACTTTCTCTAGTTTCTTAACATGCTTTTCAGGTGCGGATTTCCACGCTGGTGATGCATATTTAAAGACGGACCTGACATACATTATATAACAAGGCCAGAATGACTGTTGAGATTCCTGAAGGCTATTTTTAATTTGCTGGACAAGCACTGGCTCATCTGGCAAACAGTTCCTAATTTTTCAGACCCATATACTGACATGGCCATTCCCAAATATCTCAGTACATCCACTTCATCCACACTCCTCCCTGCAATTGGATATTCAACTTATCATTGCCTAGACTTTTTGTTACCCTCACCACCTTGTTCTTTTATATGTTCACTTTTAATTCTTTTACATACCCTTCAAATTCATCAATCAATCTTTACAACCTGTCTTCAGAATCCTACATAAGAACTGTGTCGTCAGCAACTGTGATAACTCCCATTTTTGTATCAGGGCCAACATCTTTTAATCCCACACCTCGTCTCAACACCCTAGCATTCACTTCTACAAACTCGTGTATAATTATGTTAACAATGGTTACATCATGCATTTTACAGTGGACCCCCGCATAACGATGGCATCGCATAGCGATTTTTCCGCATAACGATTACTTTTATCGCAAAATTTTTGCCGCGCATACCGATTAAAAACCCGCATACCGATTTTCGTCCGAGACGCGTCCAATGTGCCCTCAGCCAGCCTCACATGTGCCGCTCCGTCCCATTGTTTACCAGCCAGCCTCCGCGGTAACATCCAAGCATACACTCGGAATATTTCGTATTATTACAGTATTTTCGGTGCTGTTTCTGGAAAATAAGTGACCATGGGCCCCAAGAAAGCTTCTAGTGCCAACCCTGTGGTAAAAAGGGTGAGAATTAGTATGGAAATTAAGAAAGATTTTGAAGGGTTTGGGGCTAACCCTGAGAAGCCTATGCCAGTTGTGGAATCCATTGTGCCTACTTCAAAGATTAAGGAAATGTGTGCAGAGTGGGTTGAACTGCAAACCTTTATAGATGAAAATCACCCTGACACAGCTGTTGCAAGCCGTGCTTGTGACTATTTCAATGACAATGTTATGGCCCATTTTAGGAAAGTCTTGAAGGAACGGGAGGTACAGAGCTCTATGGACAGATTTGTTGTGCGACAGAGGTCCAGTGACTCTCAAGCTGGTCCTAGTGGCATTAAAAGAAGAAGGGAAGTAACCCCAGAAAAGGACTTGCTACCTCAAGTCCTAATGGAAGGGGATTCCCCTTCTAAACAGTAAGAAGATAATGCTCTCCCCTCCTCCCATCCCATCAATCATCACCAGATCTTCAATAAAAGTAAGTGTCATGTAATTGTGCATGCCTTTTTCAGTTTGTGTGTATTAAAATTAACATTTCATGTGGTAAAAAAAAATTTTTTTCATACTTTTGGGCGTCTTGCACGGATTAATTTTATTTCCATTATTTCTTATGGGGAAAATTCATTCGCATAACGATTATTTCGCATAACGATGAGCCCTCTTGCACGGATTAAAATCGTTAACCGGGGGTCCACTGTACTGGGAAACAGGTCCACCTCCCTCTTACATAACCCGAGTCTCACTCTGCACAAACTCTGAACTGTTATTAGTAACCTACCTCCTATTCCATACATTTGAAATATATGCCACATGGCTTCCATGTCTGCTATGTCTTGTCTAAATCCATAAATGCAACAAACAGCTTTTTACCCTTAAGTACTGCTCACTTATATGCTTTAATGTAGAACACTTCATCTACACATTTCCTACCCTTAATAAACCTTCCCTGCTCCTCTATCCTTCTTACATACATATGCAATAAACCTTTGTTTTAAAGGATCTCAATTTAATGGATTTTGGAAATAGATTACAAAACCGCAGTGCTGGCTATTCAGAAACAAAGGACAAAGTCTGTTGGTACATCATGACAAGCCAGTTTCACGTCAATCCACCACAACTGTCAATAATTATAACCCTGCTTCTCTCTATCAGTCTGTTATACTGAGGATTTACTGTCATATATAGTAAGGATTTCTGAGGAACATGTGTATTGCTAAAATATGTAGGAAACATCAAAATGAAATGTACTACTATTATGCTTTTGGAACATTTAGTAGGAGTGTTTTCCCCCCAGTCATGCACAAGGCCACGAATGTGCAAGACACTGCAAATGCACTTGTGGCCACTGATTTATAAATATTCCAAATGCACTTAAAATCAGCTTATTAGGCTTACAAAATTGTACTTACCGTTTCCTGTAGTGACTTCCATGTTCATTTTAATCTGTAGTTTGTAACATCTTACTACAGATATTGGCAGCATATTTTTTTGACAAACAAATATGCAAGGAGTACATAGAGTGCTTCCATGTTACTACAGTTTTAATACCTGGTGTGGATTGCTATAATGTAAAAGAAAAATACTGTATTCCATGTCTAACTGAATGTCAAACAAGGCATACATTATGAATAATAATAAATAACAATTTGGGATTTTGTTAGTCTTAAGTGCCTATTCTTTCAATAAACTCATAAGCGCTCACATATCAAGGCATAAAGGTGACAACAATGAAGAAATACTTAGGTTTATATTCAAGAGTGACAATATGATCATAAGCTCAAGAAAAAAAGATGTATTTTCAACTGATATTTAAAAGCATGAACAGATTCCTGACAAATCTTCAAGTGGTCCACAGCAAAATGGATATTAAAATAGCACTTAGTGGGTACAATATTCATATTTCTGATGCTGCTTCAAAAACACAAAGGATAAGCAGAAATTTGTATGTATCGCAGTACAGCACTTGCTTCGGCAAATTGGATGATTCAGCAGCCCTCAAAATAACATATGCCACTAACATGTGTAACCCAAGACAAACAACTGCATCAAAACATTAGTGTATTTTTATTCAATATTTAATCTTGATGTTTTCTTCCCTAACATGTCTAAAATTGAATGATCATCACAAATTCAAATATTATTGTTAACTGCAGGTGCAAATTAATATTAAGCTTAGACATTGTATTGTAAATTTTGTAATCTGGCTAATCAAGTATGCAAGCCTGCATGAAATGTTAGTAATAGTTTTAATAATTAAATAATAATTTATTTGTACAGCAAAACAACATAACTTGTCTTGTCAGGCAGACACTTCTGTAATCAAAATATAACCATCATATATAGTTTTACATAACTAAATTTTTATCGTTTTAAGGTGCAACTCTTTACAGACACTTAAAAACATTCATCATCCATGTAAAACATTCACCTTGTATGAAGATAACAAAACAGTTTCACACCAGTGAGCGAAGCAATAGTATTGTGTCAGTCATTCAGATGGTTCTTCCTTGATATAAACACCCTGCATGTTTCCCATTCTTCCATTAGTCTGTTGTACAGGCAATGCTTGAGGCCCCATAGGTCCAGGAACAACTTGTTCTTGACTTACCTGAGCTGCATACCCCTGAGTGCCATGTTGATTTCCTAGAGCTGAAGGTATCTGTAAGTGAGAGGCTCCCTGATTTATCTGATGTAACTGAGGAGATGGCTGTAGCTCATGCAGTTGCAATGTGAGTTCTGATGGGTCTTGTCCATCCTCTTGTTGCTGTTCTGGCTGCTGCTGATGCATATGTTGTGGATAGTGTTGTTGGTTTGGAAGATGCTGCAGTTGATGGTGGTGTTGCTGACCAGGGTGAAGTTGCTGCTGATGATGTGCTGGTAGCTGTTGTTGTTCTTGAGCTGGAACTTGTTGCCCTGCTGTGGCTTGTGCTCCAATTTGCTCTCCAGACACTTGCATGCTCCCGTCTATTGAAGCACTATCACCCGAATTTGAGAATGCGGCAAAGTATCGATCATAGTTAAATGGCCTAGCGCCAGTATGCTTTCTCTGGTGTTGCATGAGACCATCCTTTGAAGTAAAGGCTTCACCACATATGTCACATACATTCTGCCAGTAAGAAGACTCTCCTCCAGAATGTTTCAGTTTGTGGTAATCTAAGCTAGCACGTACTGCAAACATGGCTCCACAATCTTCACAAGAAAATGGCCGATCACCAGAGTGCTTCTTTTTATGAATCATTAAGGTATTCATCTTCGTAAATGTTTCACCGCATTCTGTACATGTATAGGGATTTTCTGAGTTATCTTCATCTGTACTGTTTTTAGCACGTTTCTCAGCACTCAAATTATCGCTTAAAGTGTAAGCAGCTTCCCATTCATCACTATCATAGCGTCGCTTACATACATGCTTACGTTTGTGACGTTGAAGGTTACTGCTGTTCATGAAGGACGAGTCGCATTCATCACACTTGAAGGGTCTTTCCCCAGTATGTTTTCGGTAGTGCATGTCTAACTGACTTTTTTTGGGATATGACACACCACAGATGTGACACTTGAAAACGTTCTTAAATGTATGATCTTTTTTATGCATGTCAAGTACAACCTTAAAGGGGAAGTCCTTCCCACAAACATCACACTGGTATAGTGTTGACCCCCCATTATGCTTGCTTGTGGAGGCACCTGTTGTACGTGACATTTTTCCTGTGGTAGACATTTAAACTTGAGAATCAGCATCTATTATTAAATTTACTCAGGAAAGTGGCTTGTCACATTTCATTCCTGTAAGAAAAAAATAAATTTGTTGATAAAGGTAAGAATCGATGTGAACAACAATTATAAAGTTTTTTGCATGGTTAAGGATTAAAAAAAAAACTGCCATTTCCCATCAAGACAGGGTGACCAAAAGAAAATAAATTCACATTACATAACTCTTTATCTGACTTTTTAGGGAAGTAGAGACACTACAGCCCAATATTCACCCACTAAACTTGAGTATCTCATTTTAAAGTGCAGGCAGAGTACAATATTTCACAAGATACTACCTCAAACACACTCCAATAGCACATCAAATCCCTGGGGGCCATTCACCTCCACTCATTCCAATTTAATACAATAGCTTATGCCCGCTACCTACTTCTTTCACATTGTAATGTAGTCAGTGTTAAACAGTGGCTATATATATGCATTATGTATGCATATGTATGTGTGTATATATATTTTTTTAACACGTCGGCCATCTCCCACGAAGGCAGCATGACCCAAAACAAGAAACACTTTGGCCATCACTCACACATAATCACTGTCTTTGTAGAGGCATACAGATACGACAGTTCAGATGCCACTCCATACAGCAAGTATTCCAAACCTCTCCTTTAAAGTGCAGGCATTGTACTTCCCACCTCCAGGATTCAAGTCCGGCTAACCAGTTTCCCCTGCTCACACTCCAACAGCTTGTCAAGTCCCAAACACCATTCATCTCCACTCACTCTTTTCTAACATGCTCACACAAGCTATGTCTAAGCCTCCTTGTACACACAACTTCTTTCACCCCCTCCCTCTATCTTTTCCTAGGATGACCCCTACCCCTCCTTCCCTCCACTAGAGATTTATACAACCTCCAAGTCATCCTATTTTGATCCATCCTCTCTAAATGACCAAACCACCTCAACAACCCCTCCTCAGCCATCTGAATGATACATTTAGTAACTCCACACCACCTTATTTTCACACTACAAATTCTTTGCATAATATTTATGTCACACATTGCCCTTAGACATGATATCTCCACTGTCTCCATCCTCCTCCTTGCTGCAACATTTATAACCCATGCTTCACACCCACATAGGAGTGTTGGTACCACTATACTCTCATACATTCTTTTCTTTGCCACCATGGATAACGTTTTTTGGTCTCCACAGATACCTCAATGTACAACCCATCTTTTTCCTTTCATCAATTCTTTGGTTTACTTCATCCTTCATAAACCCATCCACTGACAAGTCTACTCCCAAATATCTGAACACATTCACTTCTTCCATACTTCCTCCCTCAAATCTGATATCCAATTTTTCTTTACTTAACTCATTAAATCACCCAAAAATGTAGATAGTTTTTAATGCAACCAAGATGTTGAGTGAGGCATGTTTGCACAACACACCTAAACATGTTTATTTCCTCTTGCAATTTTCCAATCCTTGATATACTAACCACATGTTAGGTAAAAGAACACAAGTAATTACTGAGACAATGCAGCAACTTTTCACTCTCCAGGAGCTTTATCAAGCTAATAAAATCAAAATTAAACTTTTAATTTATCAGCTATACAAATTAGCTACAATTATTGTACATTCAAACTGATATTTTGAATTTGATATTAGAGTACAGTAGGGCCCCACTTTACGGCATTTTGCCTTACAGCATTCCGCTAATATGGTGATTTCAAACTAGGACCAAAACTCTCTATACAGCTCCCCGTCTTTCTAATATGGCATGCGCCACCTCATGTTTACATTCTCCACGAGCGCCGCATCTCTCCATTATGTCTGGAAATTTACCGAAATTTCAAGGGTTTTAAAGTTATTTCATATTTTATATATACTCTTGATAATTATACTTGTGTGTACCTGTACCTAAGTAAACTTACACACTGTGCTGGTGTGCAGGTATACATTAAAATCACTAAGAGTGTCTTATTAGTTTTTAACCCTTTCAGGGTCCGTCCCGTAGATCTATGGCTTTACGGTGAGTGTCCAAACCGTAGATCTACGCCATGAGCTCAGCTCACTCTGATAAACTGTGAGTGGTACATTTGGGCCTAGATATGAGAGAATACATCTATGTGGTATGTGTGCACCACATAAAACAGATCCTGCAGCACACTGTGTATAATGAGAGAAAAAAACTGAAATCATGATTTTTCGATTAAAACAGCGACTTTGCAGTGTTTTTTCCTATGTTTTTTATAGTTGTATTTGCGATTTCTTGGTCTCATTTGATAGAATGGAAGACATATTACAGAAATAGAGATGATTTTGATTGGTTTTAGCACTGGAAATGGCTTGAAACTGAGCTCAAAGTAGCGGAAATGTTAAATTTTTGCCAATATTCAAGAGTAAACAAACGACCTCACACATCTAATACACGTCAGCTGGTGGGTCTAATATACATTCACAAATATGGTGATGATATTTATACAATTATTACAGTATTGCATAACAGTAAATCTTCTATTTTTTGGTGTGAATAAAAATTCATTATGTGAATAAAAAATCAAAATGGAATTTATTTGTAAAGCCTCAAAATGTAACTAATGAACAGAGGAAATGTTAGTTTAGTTCCAGGAATACCTACATTGTTTATTCTGGAGCCTATTTTGAAATTGGAATATTTTGAACTTTGGGTTAAATTGGCCAAATTAACAATTTCCGATCACTTTATTTTGTAGTTGAAACAGTTGACATGGCGATTTCTTGTGCTCAATCGATAGAATAGAAGTAATACTAGTGAAATAGCTAAGAATTTGGTTGATTGGAATAATGTAATTGGCCTAAAATGGGAGTCAAAATCGGCAAAATCGCCGATTCGTAAATATCGCTGACACATCAAAATTCGCGAGCATAATTTCGTCAATTTTCCACCAAATTTCGTACTTTTTGTTTTATTACCTTCACAAAAAGATTCTCTATGATTTCATAAGAAAAAATAACAAATTTTTTTTTTGAAAATTCTTGGACACTGGTGCGTGACTTCAGATTTTGGCCTTGGACCCTGAAAGGGTTAAGATGCCATATTAATAATGATGATAATAACACATAATAATCACTCTGAGGCACATTGTCATATAAAATGTTAATATAGACATTTTACTCAATCCATCCCTGATATTTTTTCAATATTATATAATAAACACTCTACGTAGCATATAAACATAAATATACCCAAAGTACAATAAATTAACATAAATATGAGATTTTTTTCAGTTGGCTTGCCGGAGGTGTTTACAAAACTTGCGTCTGTCCTCTCGTGTACTCATTCATTCTCATTTATTCTTTTAATCTCATTTACTGACCTCTTGCCCTACATTAAGACTACAAATATTTTAAGGTAAGTAATGAGTGTACTGTATATGCATTTTATTACTCTAGGGCACTTTAAATGCCTAGTATATAATGTGTGGGTTGGGTGGCCAGATGGGGTTACGATACCTACCTACCCTACTATTCACCTTGCACCCTACATTAAGACCATTAGACTACAAATATTTTAACCCTTTGACTGTCGAAGGGCCCAATCCTGAAGTTGCTCCTGGTGTCGCAAAATATTCGAAAAAAAAAAAATTATTTTTTCTTATGAAATGATAGAGAATCTTTTCCCGATTGTAAAGACACCAAAAAAACGAAATTTGATGGAAAACTGACGGAATTACGCTCTCGCGAAGTTAGCGACTTCGGCGATATTTAAAAATCGGCAATTTCGCCCACTTTGAGCCCTATTTTCGGCTAATTCCGTTATTCCAGTCAACCAAACTCATAACTATTTCTTCAGAACTCTATTTTTTCTATCGATTGAGCACAAGAAACTGCCCATTTACCGATTTCAACTACCCAATAACATGGTCAGAAATTTGCAATTTGGCCAATTTCACGAAAATTAAAAAATATGACAATTTCAAAATAAGGTCCAGAATGAACAATGCAGACATTCCTGGCTCTAAAATAAGATTTTCTTTGTTCATCAGTCATGTCTCCAGGTCCCTGTGATATTACTCTTGCTTTTTATTTTGAAATTTTATTCAAACAAAAAATAGAAGATTTACTGTTATGCAGACTACTGCAATACTGTAATAATTGTAAAAATTACATCAACCCATTCATGACTGCGTATTAGAATGGCTATTTGGACATTTATTGGACAATGACATCATTTGTTTACTTTTGAACATCGGCAAAAATCAAACATTTCCTGTACTTTGTGCTCCATTTCCAGGTTCTTTTTATAGTAAAATTAATCAAAATCACCTCCATTTCTATAATATAGTTTCCATTCTATCAAATGAGACCATGAAAACGAGAATACAACCACAAATACTATACGAAAATAGACCACAAAGTCGGCATTTTAATTAAAAAAAAAACGGTCGGAGTTTTTTTTTTCTCATTATGCACTGCGTGCTCCAGGATTTTTTTTATGTGGTGCACACTGACCACACAGACCCATTCTCTCACATGTGGGCCTACTAGCTTTCTCCTGCCTGATTTGAAGCCGCTAGAATTTATGAGTATATATACGTCAAACACGGTACCTCACAAACGTATATATACGGCCGCGACAGTCAAAGGGTTAAGGTACATAAGTACAGCTGAACCTTGGTTTTCGTATGCCCTAGTTTTTGTATGATTCGGTTTTCGACGACTTTCTTTGTTGAAATTTTGTCCTGGTTTTCATACATCCACTCAGTTTACGTACAGTTGAAAATGGTCTGTACCAAACTTGTCCATCTGCCCGTGTGACTCAGCCACTCATTTCCCGGAATCGAGCGCCCACACAAAGCACCCCATGCGTTCGTGACTGTTTCTTGTTAAGTGAGCATCACCCCGTGTGTTCATCCGAAACAATTCGAAATAATCCATTGTTTTTTGTGCTTGTTTATTGAGTGCGACTGCTAAATAAGCCACCATGGGCCCAAAGAAAGTTCCGAGTGCCAGCCCTTTGATAAAGAAGGCGAGAATCACGATAGAATTCAAGTAAGAACTCGTAGCAAAGTACGAAAGTGGCATACACGTGGCTGATCTTGCCAGGAAGTACAGGAAGTTCGCATCAACGATCAATTCCATCCTGGTGAAGAAAAAAGAAATCAAGGAAGCTGATGTTGTGAAAGGGGTAAACGTGGTAATGAAACAAAGATCACAAACAATCGAAGATGTTGAGAAGTTGTTGTTGGTGTGGATCAATAAAAAAGTTAGCAGGAGATAGTGTTTTGGAGGTGATAATTTGCAAAAAGGCAAGGAAACTGCATGCGAATCTTGCAAAGAAAATACAGTACCAGGAACGAGTAGCTGCTGTTAGTGAATTTAAGGCCAACAGGGGCTGGTTAGACAAATTCAAGAAGTGAACTTGCTTACACAGATTTTTTGTGCTACAGGGGTCCAGTGACTCAAGCTGTTCCTAGTGTCAGTAAAAGACAAAGAAGGGAAGTAACCCTAGATAGGGCCTCGATACCCAAATTATTCATGGACGGGGATTCCCCTTCCAAACAATAACCTCTCCCCATCCCTCTCCCCTCCTAACTGTCTTCCATATGCCAACAAGTCTTCAAGTGATATTAAATGTTCATTTATCCATTTCATTAGTCATTTATATTTATTTTTCATTGTTTACTGCATGTAAATCTATATTCTCTATAAAATGTATTTTTTTTTTTAATATTTTTGGGTGTCCGGAACGGATTAAGTGGATCTACATTATTTCTTATGGGAAATATTGCTTCAGTTTTTGTATGATTCGGTTTTTGTTAGACTTTTTCGAACAGATTAATAACGAAAACTGAGGCTCCAGTGTAATGTGTACACTAAATGCATTTTATCACTCTAGGGCTCTTTAAATGTCAAAATACATTATGTGTGAGTGGAGTGGAATGGAGTGGGGTTGGGTGGGGTGGGTTGGCCTGGCTGGCTACCATACCTACTACACCTAACTTCTTACAATACACACTACTCACTTCTCACCCTACATTAAGACTACAAATATTTTGAGGTAAGTAATGAGAGTACTTTGTGTGTATTTTACTTTTTATTGTTTTTTAATGCCTTGTTCTATTGCTAACTCAATATATGTTAGTGTTAACTTATTATCCAACATTTATAAGTGGAAACAAATGGGGGTTTTGCTTTCTGGCAATGTCCGCTTTCCAGCAGCAGCCTGGAACCTAACCTGCTGTGTAAGTGGAGCCCTACTGTATAATACAGATTTAAATGATATAATACAGATATACAGTAATTTGAGACAATATAAGTCTTAGAAGAAAGCCACTATTTATACAATGCATTTTCAAGCAAACTAATCATAAAGCTTCAAGTATGTAAAACAATCACCATGCTGTATTTAAAATGAGACATGGATATTTAATCAAAAAGGAAATATATTTTGGAATTACAATTTCCACTAAAGCTGTTGCTGTATTACTATGCCCTTTGACCTCAAGGCCCCAGTGATCCCTTTGCCTTACACCCACCCTTGGCCTGATCCACAGTGAACTGGGACCTCACTGAAGCTACTGCTCCATACTACACCCACCGCCACTTGTCTTGGTCAACCTGCCGTGTTTCAGTGACCTCTGCAGAAGACTCTGTGGGACTCAGCTTCCCCACACCCACCACAATCAGCCCTGTGGATTAAATCAATGATAAATTATTAATTTCCAGACAATCACATTATGTTAGTTACACATCTGGAGCTTTATAAAATAAAAATTTTGCTACAGTTGCAGTACAGAATTACAAAATTATAACTGATTCCTCAGTGACTCCCACCACTCACAGTGACTACCCCCCAGTCTCATGCCCATCACCCACAGTGTACTCCCACCTCTTGCAGTGACCCCCCAGTCTCATGCCCATCACCCAGTGTATTCCCACCACTTACAGCAACTCCCACCCAGTCTCATGCCCATCACCCACGGGATGGTGTACTCCCACCACTCACACCGACTCCCCCCCAGTCTCATGCCCATCACCCACAGTGTACTTCCACCTCTAGCAGTGACCCCCCAGTCTCATGCCCATCACCCAGTGTATTCCCACCACTTACAGCAACTCCCACCCAGTCTCATGCCCATCACCCAGTGTATTCCCACCACTTACAGCAACTCCCCCCCAGTCTCATGCCCATCACCCACAGTGTACTTCCACCTCTAGCAGTGACCCCCCAGTCTCATGCCCATCACCCAGTGTATTCCCACCACTTACAGCAACTCCCACCCAGTCTCATGCCCATCACCCACAGTAACTCCCATCATGTTCACACCCATCATCTACGGTGACTCCCACCACACTCATGCCCACCACCCACAGTGACTCCCACCACACTCATGCCCACCACCCACAGTGACTCCTACAACACTCATGCCCACCACCCACAGTGACTCCCACCACACTCATGCCCACCTCCCACAGTGACTCCCACCACGCTCATGCCCACCACCCACAGTGACTCCCACCACACTCACGCCCACCACCCAGTGACTCCCACCACACTCGTGCCCACCACCCAGTGACTCCCACCACACTCACACCCACCACCCACAGTGGCTCCCACCACACTCATGCCCACCACCCGCAGTGACTCCCACCACCCACAGTGGCTCCCACCCCACTCATGCCCACCACCCACAGTGACTCCCACCACACTCATGCTCACCACCCACAGTGGCTCCCACCACACTCATGCCCACCACCCCACAGTGGCTCCCACCACACTCACACCCAGCACACTCATTCCCACCACACAGTGACTCCCACCACACTCACCACCTACAGTGGCTCCCACCACACTCACACCCACCACCCACAGTGGCTCCCACCACATGCCCACCACCCACAGTGACTCCTACCATACTCACACCCACCACCTACAGTGACTCCCACCACACTCACACCCACCACCTACAGTGACTCCCACCACACTCACACCACCCACAGTGATTCCCACCACACTCACACCCACCACCCACAGTGACTCCCACCACACATGCCCACCACCCACACCCACCACCCACAGTGGCTCCCACCACACTCACACCCACCACCTACAGTGACTCCCACCACACATGCCCACCACCCACAGTGACTCCCACCACACTCACCACCTACAGTGACTCCCACCACACATGCCCACCACCCACAGTGACTCCCACCACACTCACCACCCACAGTGACTCCCACCACACTCACCACCTACAGTGACTCCCACCACACTCACCACCTACAGTGACTCCCACCACACTCACCACCTACAGTGACTCCCACCACACTCACCACCTACAGTGACTCCCACCACACTCACCACCTACAGTGACTCCCACCACACTCACCACCTACAGTGACTCCCACCACACTCACCACCTACAGTGACTCCCACCACACTCACCACCTACAGTGACTCCCACCACACTCACCACCTACAGTGACTCCCACCACACACGCCCACCACCCACAGTGGCTCCCACCACACACACCCATCACCCACAGTGACTCCCACCACACATGCCCACCACCCACTGACTCCCACCACACACACCCACCACCCACAGTGACTCCCACCACACACGCACACCACCCACAGTGACTCCCACCACACACCCACCACCTACAGTGACTTCCACCACACATGCCCACCACCCACAGTGACTCCCACCACACACCCACCACCCACAGTGACTCCCACCACACACGCCCACCACCCACAGTGACTCCCACCACACACACCCACCACCCACAGTGGCTCCCACCACACTCACACCCACCACCCACAGTGGCTCCCACCACACACGCCCACCACCCACCGTGACTCCCACCACACTCACACCCACCACCCACAGTGGCTCCCATCACACACGCCCACCACCCACCGTGACTCCCACCACCTACAGTGACTTCCACCACACACACCCACCACCCACAGTGGCTCCCACCACACTTATACCCACCACCCACAGTGGCTCCCACCACCTACAGTGGCACTCACCACCCACAGTGGCTCCCACCACCTACAGTGGCACCCACCACACACGCCCACCACCCACCATGACTCCCACCACACTCACACCCACCACACTCACACCCACCACCCACAGTGGCTCCCACCACCTACAGTGGCACCCACCACACACGCCCACCAACCACCGTGACTCCCACCACACACACCCACCACACACGCCCACCACCCACAGTGGCTCCCACCACACGTCCATTACCCACGGTGACTCGCACTGTTTCTGGTGCCACTAGAGTTTAGAGGATTCATACCCAAATTTTGTGGCTGGAATGAAGACTACATACAATGAGATTATAAGAAAAGCGATTTTAAACTGATTCGCACTCCTCTCAAGATAAATTACCATTAATTTGAGTGCTAGTAACTTGGGTAATGTTGTGTGCCCCGAGCAGGGCATGAATGACCAGTCTTACCTGGTTATCATAGTTCAGAGGCGGTGTTGAGGGGGAAATGAAGGCGAGGAGACAGTGGTGCTCACAGCCACTCAGCAGCGTGAAGCCATTTTGTTCTCTACATTATTTTGAGGCGGCAGCAGCAGCAGCGGCGGCGGCGGCAGCAGCAGCGGCGGCGGCGACAGCGGCGGCAGCGGCGGCGGCGGCAGCGGCGGCAGCGGCGGCGACAGCGGCACGTCAGCTGACTGCAGAACAACAATGATAACCTTTATTTCTACAAATATGTTACACCTTATACACACCATAACTGACACACTACTGTATAGAAAGTCCCTGATTAGATGGTAGATTTTGCCACCGAAGTGGCTAGTTTATTGTGCACCCCATATCCATCCTGTGGAGGGTAGCGCGAGAGCATATGGATACACAAAAGGCCTAGGAACTAGGCCCCAAAGGGTTAACAGGAATACATATGGATTTATATCTACATATCTATAGTTCACTTATCTGTTACAAGCAAATTTAGGAAATTTGCTTAGTATATCTGGTATCTTATTTTCATTAATAAGATATCTTGACATGTCACATAGGTTATTATACTGTCTGTCTCTGTATTCCTCAATAAGTGGACAATTAAGCACATAGTGTTCAAGAGAGTGACCATATGCCTGATCACATAATTTACATTTAGTTTGATCATCATCTGTGTGTCTCCCAAACTATGGATTATTGTCACACCCTGCGTCATTATGTACTGGAGTGCGATAAAATTAATGAATTTAGAAACAACTCACTCAGAAGTGTTCAAGAAATGGCTAAGTATTTTATCCACAGTGGTATATTACAGACCATTCTGGAGAAATACCCTGACTTTGCTAGCTGTAAATAAAGCATTACCACATATGTGCATGTGTACTCACCTATTTGTACTCACCTATTTGTGGTTGCAGGGGTCGAGTCTTAGCTCCTGGCCCCGCCTCTTCACCGGTTGCTACTGGGCCCTCTCTCTCCCCGCTCCATGAGCTTTATCAAACCTCGTCTTAAAACTGTGTATGGTTCCTGCATCCACTACGTCATTTTCTAGGCTATTCCATTGCCTTACAACTCTATGACTGAAGAAATACTTCCTACTATCTCTCTGACTCATTTGTGTTTCTCATTTGTGTGTGTGTGTGAGAGAGACTCAGCAATCAACATTTGCACCAATAACTCACTACAGTTGTGACCGGGCGTGGAAGTGTGAATTGCTCATTACTCTAAAATTTGTTCATGATTGCAGCCATGTATAAACGTAAGTAACCATTCTTACAGTATTCATTACCTTTGTAACTTGTGAGTTCATTACCTTGTACCTAGTTCAGCCATCAAAACTTTGGAGCCCGGTCCCTGGACCCATTGTGTACCTCTGTAATCTGTAAATACCTTTGTAACTTGTCATGATTGTGACTAGACCTACCTGGAGTTCATTACCTTTGTAAATTGTGAGTTCATTACCTTTGTAAATTGTGAATTCATTACCTCTGTAACTTGCTCAGCTATCAAAACTTTGAGGCCCAGTCCCTGGACCCATTATGTACCTCTGTAATCTTTTGACTGCCGCCCACAGGATGGGTATGGGGTGCATAATAAACATATTAAACTAAAAACTCCCAAACTGCCAGAAGTACTTGTAACCAAGCCTAAGTCTGGTCACTACAACATCAGTCAGTCTGTTCACATTGCACGTTTTTTTTTTATCATTACCCAGAGTTACTCCATTTATTTAGTAATTTTAGCATACATACATAGGTATAAAAAAATACAGGTAAGAGCAGCATGCCAAAGCCACTTATATGCATAGCATTACGGGCTGACGTTGCTCCATAAACATACTTATCTACGTTCATGTTATCATAGTGGGTTATAGATCTACTCAGGCTTCTAACTGCATTCCTATAACAATCATTTTCATTATTTACTTCTCTCCTAATATTATTCCTAATGCTAGACACAGTTATACCAAAGTTATATTCTACATTCTCCTTCAGGGTACTCTTCTTGGCTAACATATCAACTTTATCATGAAGGAGTAATATAATGTGTGATGGGATTCATAGCAATTGTACATTAATTCCTTTGTCCCTAATTTTTGAGTATCTATACCTGGCTTCTCCAATGAGCATGTTATTGGAGTCATTATATGAGTCAAGAGCCTTCAATGATGACATAGAATCAGTAATGATGATAGAGTCAAGCTCAATGTCATAATAATAATAATAATAACAATCTTTATTTACTACAAGTACATGTACATGGTATACAGTCCTAGCTGACAACAATGACATACTACTACATAGAAAGCCACTTGTTATGCTGAGCATCTCGGGCAAATTAGGTCAGTGTCCCAGGATGCGACCCACACCAGTCGACTAACACCCAGGTACCCATTTTACTGATGGGGAACATAGACAACAGGTGGAAAGAAACACGTCCAATGTTTCTACTCTGGCTGGGAATCGAACCCAGACTCCAGGTCCAGGTCCAGGTAAACTCCAGACCCTCGCCGTGTGAAGCGAGAGCGTTAGCCATCAGGCCATTAGGATTGCAAACAATTCAGTTTGCAGTGTAGACGCCCAGTTGTTAATTCTTATGCCTAACTCAACAAATTTATTATCGTTTTTAACAAGGGAGGTGGCAACAAGAGCAGATGCAGCCCTGCCAGAAGACTCCTGTTTAGATCCATCAGTGTATATAACTTGTGATAACTTATTACTACCAGCTAGGTGAGAAATTTCTTCTTGAGCAGTTGCTCTAACAAGAGATTTAAGGAAGGAATTACTAGCAATGAGCTTCTTGGGAGGGACTTGCAGGCAGGGCCGGA
>NC_091292.1:810418-949751 GCF_038502225.1 Cherax quadricarinatus
CTGGTGTGGGTCGCATCCTGGGACAAAACTGACCTAATGTGCCCGAAATGCTGCTTTCTATATAGTAGTATGTCATTGATGTCAGCTGTGGTCTGTATACCTTGTACATGTACTTGTAGAAATAAATATATTATTATTATTATTATTATTATTATTATTATTATTATTATTATTATTATTATTATTATTATTATTATTATTATTATTATTATTATTATTATTATTATTATCATCATCATCATCATCGGGCAGTTGGGTTCGCTAGTACGTAAGCTGTCAGTGGCCTTTATAAACCCAACAAACATAACAAACAATCACAGTTCAAGTTACACGTGTATAAATTAACATTGTTGCAGCTTAAATATCAGTTATTCATTAGTGATTATTAATGATTTAACCGAGAATAATCATAAAAGATAATCAGCAAGGAAGAGAGGACACCAGGCTGCTCGTGTCACACGACGATTTTGCATTTAAATTTTTGTTGAATATTAATCCTTCCAAATGGCGATGGCATCACCAATGGACAGACTACAAGTGTTGGATAATATAGAGAAGGACATAGCCACTGTTTTACAGTCTGCAGGTGCCTTATATCATTAATGTTCATTATTAGGTTTAATATTAAGAAGTATTTAGATTTTGGGTACATAATGTTTCAGTTGTGGTTGAAAATTAGACACGTGCCTCATCTAGGTATCTTATAAACGTTTCGCCCACCAGTGGCTTTATCAATACAGATTCAAGGACATGATTGGAAGACAGTAGAACTATATACAAAATATGAGGTAATCAGTATCCCCCCTCAGGGAAGGTTCCTTGATGTTGGTGAGGGGCTCTTGATTTAGGGAACTGGATCTGTGGTCCAGTTCCCCGAATTAAGCCTGAATGCTTTCCACATCCCCCCCCCCAAGCGCTGTATAATCCTACGGGTTTAGCGCTTCCCCTTGATTATAATAATATTAATGAGGTAATCAGTCCCCAGACCTCAGCATGAGGTGACTGCGCTACCAATCAGTCTATGAGACACCTTATAACATTCTCCCAGTATTGTATTTTAAAGGGATGTAAATTTTATAGATACTTATTTGCAGTATATACAGTTCCCTGAATTAAGTCTGAATACCATCCTTCTTGCCCCCCACAGGTGCTGTATAATCCCTACAGGTTTAGCACCCTCCATAATTATAATAATTGCAGTATGTAGAATTTTTCTAAACACATCTATGTTACTGCCTATTAAAAATGTAATTATTTTTGTTTTTCTTTAAGTATTTAGAAGAGTTAATAGTGCTGAAACTTAATAAATATTTCTAACATAAATATCTCTTATGATATAACCCACAATGAGATCTACATCATGAATAAATATTGAGCAGGAGAGAAGAATATTTTTTACTTGTTTATCAGAGTACAATGAATTGCTGTTGGTTATTGTTGTCATTTTAAGGCTGCTGCTTCATCATTGGAAGCTTTAGGGTATATTCTGACATCTTAATCAGTTGACCCATATAATGGTTAGGCATCTGCTGGCCTACCCCAGCTGGGCTTTTCCCCCCATTTAGAAAGTAAAGATGAACAGAGTAGTTTATCCTAAAATATAATGATACTTTTACATGAGTTGGAATTCCAGACTTTCCTTACCATGTATTAGTTAATTTTCAAGTGGGGGGAATTTATTATGTACTAGTATATATTGACTAAAAATGGGTAGTGCTTTGACTAAGCAATATTGTACTGTAAATAGGTTTTATCCAGAGTATCCATGGTACAGTGTTTTCTGCTTGGTTACTAGTTGTCCAGATTAATAATAAAAATAAAATTATCAGTTATCATCTTTTTTCTTATTTTTTTTTTTTTTTTTTTTGCTTATTTTTCTTCTTTATAATTGTTAGTACAGTATTTATGTTCATTAAGTCTATTGTATTTTAGGTCAGGCCTTGACAGAATTGAGCAAGGATAAACCAGCCAATAAGCAGGTTGAAGCTCATGTGAATCAGTTTCGTCAGACACTCACCAATGTAGAAACAGAGTTGGCCAAGCAAATTAACTACCTTACACAGGTATCTACAGGTATGTACTCTTATTGCTGTGATATACGTATACAGATTAGTGCCAAATCCTTGCAGTCATACAAAAAAACTAAATTTATTTTCAAAATGGATATATAGTTGTTACAAAATAAGTGAAATTTATTTCATACGTTTTGAAAAGCCCCTGGCACAGGACTTGACATTGTATAGTTGAGGTTAGATCATTTGAATGTTAAGTCTAATACTATACACATAGGGATATTTGTAAGGACAATGTCCTGATAAGGGTTTTAATTGCTGTATATGATAGCCTTTGCAAAGGTTGGTGGACAAATTTGGGAGGGCATGTAAAAGAAGGGATTTAAAAGTTAACATAGAAAAGAGCAAGGTGATGAGATTAACAAAAAATTTTGGTAATGAAAGACTGGTTATTAGATTGGAAAAAAGAGTAGGGAGGAAGTGAATGTATTCAGAAATTTGGGAGTGGACCTGTCATCGGCTGGGTTTGTGAATAAGGTGAAGCACAGAATTGAGGAATGTAAAAAGATGGGCGGTGCATTGAGGCATATGTGGAGACACTATTATCCATGGAGGCCAAAATGGAAATGTAATAAAGTATAGTGATACCAATACATGTACCCTTATATGGGTGCAAAGTATTGATTGTAAATGTTGCGGCAAGGAGGAGGCTGGAGGCAGTGGAGATGTCACATCTGAGGGCAATGTGTGGTGTGAATATTATACAGAGACTTTGTAGTTTGGAGATCAGAAGGAGGTGCAAGGTTACTAAAAGTATTAACCAGAGGGCTGAGGAGGGGTTATTGTGATGGTTTAGACATTTAGAGAGGACGGAGAAAAATAAGATGACTTGGTGTATAAATCTGTAGTGGAGGAGGAAGATGGGGTCATCCTAGGAAAAGTTGGAGGGAAAAGGTAATTGACAGGAGGTTTTGCATGCAAGGGATTTGGACATCCAGGAGGCATGTGTGAATGTTTTAGATAGGAGTAAGTAGAGGCAAATTCAAATTCAAATTCTGTACACCTAGATCTGGATTAGAGAAGACAAAATTAGTATCATCTACAAACAGAACTGGTTAAAGTTCCTGGGAGGCATTAGGTAGGTCATTGATGTAAATGAGAAATATTAGAGGGTCTATGACATACTACAAATATGTAAAGGTTCAAGAGCCTAGGATGCCTTACAAGTATGTAAAGGTCATTCTTTACTGCAAGCCATCTTAAAACATTTCTTGGCATACCTGCCTTGGCTCATCATCCTTCTTAGTGGGTAATATATATTTTTTTTAATGTACTGGTCATCTCCCATTGAGGTAGGGTGACCTAAAAAAGAGGAAACACTTTCACCATCACTGTTTTGCAGAGGTGTGCTGTCACTGCAGCTCAAATGCCCCTCCAAACTGCCATATCCCCACCCCTCCTTCAGAATGCAGGCAATGTACTTTCCACCTCCAAGACTCAAGTGAGGTTAACCATTTTCCCTGAATCCTTTCATAACTGTTACCTTACTCACACTCCAACAGCATATTAAGCCATAAAAATCATTTGATTTTGATCACTCCTATATAACATGCTTACACATGTCTGTTGGATGTCCAAGCTCCTTGCATAAAAAAACCCTTTATCTCTTCCTTCCAGCCTTTCCTAGGACGATCCCTGCTTCTTCCCTCTACTACAGATTTATAAACCCTCCAAGTCTTCCTATTTTGCTCCATCCTCTCGAATTTTCCAAACCACCTCAATATCCCCTCCTCAGCCCTCTGGATAATACTTTTAATAACCTCGCTCCCTGCTTCAGTATTTGTAATAATAGTTTTATCTTTTACTATATATATGTGTGATCTAGTATGCCAAAAATAATTAGACTGGCCAGCAAGCTGTAGGCTCTTAAAATTTTAAGAATAGGTAATTTAGAACCTTTGACGATATAGATTAACAATGTGTTTGTAATAAACAACTGGTAAACAGGACAAGCACATGAAGGATCCAGTTACAACTCACAGAAGACCTTACAAATGGCGATGCACCGCTTGGATCATGCAAGAACTCGTGTCAATGAATTAGAAGCTATCAAAAGTAAGCACATACAACTGTTACAGCAACATCAACTCCAGAAACAGCAAGGCATGCCACAGCCTCCTCAGTCATGATAATACTAATTTAGTTTTAATTTTTTATAGTTAATGAAGCATAAATTGCTCCTGTAGCTGTTAATCCATATTTAGTACAATACAGGATATATTTTTATTATTGAATATTGTATTTAGATACCTTTTTTTTTTTTTTTAATAGTTTTGGATTAAGATTAAAGGTGTCCCAGGTAACTCCATCTTGTCTTCCTTTCATAAGTTGCAGGACTAAGATAGTCCTGTTACTTTGTAATGGATCTAACATGTTTGCCAGCTTATCAGAATGAGTTTTATTGAATAAATTATCTTGTAGAATAGCATTCTTCTAAAATATAAAATAATTTCATTGATTTGTTTTCTATTATTGAGAAGTGAATGATATAGTTTCCAACTACATTATATCTTTTTATGAGACAAAAGTTTATCTTGGTTTACAAGTGTTTCTCTAGCATGTCAACTGCTTTTATCAAACCTGCATAAAGTAAATAATCTCTATGTGTTTGAACTTCATTGGGATGTGATTTGTTTGTACAGTACTCCTTATCATTGTATTTCTACATGCTAAATTATTAAGACCTGCAGGAATATTACATTCAATAAATTTGAAGGAAAATGGCATCTTTGTATTCCTCTCCACAGGGAATTTTGTGTCTATAGCTTTAAATGTTCTAGGTAGTAGGTTGGTAGACAGCAACCACCCAGGGAGTTACTACTGTCCTGCCAAATGAGTGTAAAACAAAAGCCTGTAATTGTTTTACATGATGGTAGGATTGTTGGTGTCCTTTTTTTCTGTCTCATAAACATGCAAGATTTCAGGTACGTCTTGCTACTTCTACTTACACTTAGGTCACACTACACATACATGTTTTTTTTTTTTTTTTCAACAAGTCGGCCGTCTCCCACCGAGGCAGGGTGACCCAAAAAAGAAAGAAAATCCCCAAAAAGAAAATACTTTCATCATCATTCAACACTTTCACCACACTCACACATTATCACTGTTTTTGCAGAGGTGCTCAGAATACAACAGTTTAGAAGCATATACATATAAAGATACACAACATATCCCTCCAAACATACATGTACAAGCATATATATATGCACCCCTCTGGGTTTTCTGCTATTTTCTTTCTAGTTCTTGTTCTTGTTTATTTCCTCTTATCTTCATGGGGAAGTGGAACAGAATTCTTCCTCTGTAAGCCATGCGTGTTGTAAGAGGCAACTAAAATACCAGGAGCAAGGGGCTAGTAGCCTCTTCTCCCGTATAAATTACTAAATTTAAAAAGAGAAACTTTTGCTTTTCTTTTTGGCCCACCCCGCCTCGGTGGGACACGGCCGGTTTGTTGAAAGAAGAAGAACTTTAAATGTTAATAAACATTTAAAGTTATTAAGTTTATTGTACTCAAGTATCTGCCTACTACTAAATTTAAAAAAGAAAAACTTTCATTTTTCATTTTAGATCACCCTACCTTGGTGGGATATGGCCAGTGTGTTGAAAAAAAAAATATCTACCTGATATGCTTGTACCACTTGAATCAGGTTTGGGAATGTTTCTGCAAATTGATGCAGACCTTTTTAGGATGAGTCTCATGCAGGTGGGGAGAAGCCATTTGCAGAAAGAGCCTTTTTTTTGTTAATGTAACTCCTAGATTGTTCAACAAGTTGTCAGTGTCTGTTAAAAATCAGGAGTCTATTCATGATTTCAACTTTTGATTTAAAGCACATCTCTTTTCTAGAGCTTAGGTTCCTGATGATCATTCTCTCATTCTTGAAATTATTTTATTTATTACAGTAATGTTAACCCTTTGACTGTCGTGGCCGTATATATACGTCTTACGAGATACCGTGTTTGACGTATATATACTAATAAATTCTAGCGGCTTCAAATCAAGAAGGAGAAACCTGGTAGGCCCACATGTGAGAAAATGGGTCTGTGTGGTCAGTGTGCACCACATAAAAAAAATCATGGAGCATGCAGTGCATAATGAGAAAAAAAAAAACTCCGACCGTTTTTTTTTTAATTAAAATGCCGACTTTGTGGTCTATTTTCATATAGTACTTACCTGGAGTTTACCTGGAGAGAGTTCCGGGGGTCAACGCCCCCACGGCCCGGTCTGTGACCAGGCCTCCTGGTGGATCAGAGCCTGATCAACCAGGCTGTTACTGCTGGCTGCACGCAAACCAACGTACGAGCCACAGCCCGGCTGGTCAGGAACCGACTTTAGGTGCTTGTCCAGTGCCAGCTTGAAGACTGCCAGGGGTCTGTTGGTAATCCCCCTTATGTATGCTGGGAGGCAGTTGAACAGTCTCGGGCCCCTGACACTTATTGTATGGTCTCTTAACGTGCTAGTGACACCCCTGCTTTTCATTGGGGGGATGTTGCATCGCCTGCCAAGTCTTTTGCTTTCGTAGTGAGTGATTTTCGTGTGCAAGTTCGGTACTAGTCCCTCTAGGATTTTCCAGGTGTATATAATCATGTATCTCTCCCGCCTGCGTTCCAGGGAATACAGGTTTAGGAACCTCAAGCGCTCCCAGTAATTGAGGTGTTTTATCTCCGTTATGCGCGCCGTGAAGGTTCTCTGTACATTTTCTAGGTCAGCAATTTCACCTGCCTTGAAAGGTGCTGTTAATGTGCAGCAATATTCCAGCCTAGATAGAACAAGTGACCTGAAGAGTGTCATCATGGGCTTAGCCTCCCTAGTTTTGAAGGTTCTCATTATCCATCCTGTCATTTTTCTAGCAGATGCGATTGATACAATGTTATGGTCCTTGAAGGTGAGATCCTCCGACATGATCACTCCCAGGTCTTTGACGTTGGTGTTTCGCTCTATTTTGTGGCCAGAATTTGTTTTGTACTCTGATGAAGATTTAATTTCCTCGTGTTTACCATATCTGAGTAATTGAAATTTCTCATCGTTGAACTTCATATTGTTTTCTGCAGCCCACTGAAAGATTTGGTTGATGTCCGCCTGGAGCCTTGCAGTGTCTTCCATTGCAGACACTGTCATGCAGATTCGGGTGTCATCTGCAAAGGAAGACACGGTGCTGTGGCTGACATCCTTGTCTATGTCAGATATGAGGATGAGGAACAAGATGGGAGTGAGTACTGTGCCTTGTGGAACAGAGCTTTTCACCGTAGCTGCCTTGGACTTTACTCTGTTGACTACTACTCTCTGTGTTCTGTTAGTGAGGAAATTATAGATCCATCGACCGACTTTTCCTGTTATTCCTTTAGCACGCATTTTGTGCGCTATTACGCCATGGTCACACTTGTTGAAGGCTTTTGCAAAGTCTGTATACATTACATCTGCATTCTTTTTGTCTTCTAGTGCATCTAGGACCTTGTCTTAGTGATCCAATAGTTGAGACAGACAGGAGCGACCTGTTCTAAACCCATGTTGCCCTGGGTTGTGTAACTGATGGGTTTCTAGATGGGTGGTGATCTTGCTTCTTAGGACCCTTTCAAAGATTTTTATGATATGGGATGTTAGTGCTATCGGTCTGTAATTCTTTGCTGTTGCTTTACTGCCCCTTTTGTGGAGTGGGGCTATGTCTGTTGTTTTTAGTAACTGTGTGTGAGGGAAAAGTTCAATAGATAGGAGTAGAGAGGGAGTATATAGTAACAATAGTTTCATTGCCGGCTACTTGTTAAGGTAGGGTAAGTCAAGCTCCCGCTATTCCCGCCTTTTTTTCCCTCCCCGAAAGTAATACAGTAGTTTCATTGCCGGCTACTTGTTAAGGTAGGGTAAGTCTAGCTCCTGCTATCCCTTCCCCTCCTTCTTCCCCCCCCCCCCCCAAAAGGTGACATGTGGGGCTCCGGTCCAAACAGTAATCACTAGACTCACAGCTCCCAGCACTACTGTAAGTACATGCCTGCCTTGTATTCTAGTGGATTTATTGGTTGAAAGCTTCACTTTTGACCAATAATAAACTTAGTCCTTTCAGTCTTGCTCTAGGTTGACTGTTGTAATAATCACCACATCTTTTAGGTATTGTACTTATCATGGAGAGTGATTTCTTAAGCAGTGGGTAACCTGTCTATCTTTCCAGCTTGGATGACAGAGAGGGTCACCTGCCAATCAACGAGCAGAACTGGTGGAGATGGACTAACGTCCTGAGACTTCCCCTTTTTGGATTTAATTACCTGTGCACCTGTATGAAATTGCAGGACGTAACCCCTCATCATTGCAGCGGTAAAGAACCTGCTTTCCTGTCATCGGGATAGAATACTCAAGGCTATACTGTGAAGAACGAACCGGTGGGTTATCATTTATATTTTTCATTTTTCATTTTCTTTAATATAGGATTAATATATCATATCTAAGTGTTTTATATTTTCTATATAATAAAGTGTTTATGTTTGTCTGTTATTATTTCTTTTTCTATTCACTAATTTTCCTGAGCAGGAGCCAGCCTTGGTAATACTGTCTGAAGTTGTTACAGGGCTGAGTAAGCCTTGACACTGTGGGACGACCCCCATGTCCATGCTCCCTCTCCATAGAATGCAAAAAGCTCGTGATAGGGGCTTCTTGCAGTTCTTGATGAACACAGAGTTCCATGAGTCCGGCCCTGGGGCAGAGTGCTTGTGTTAACCAAATTCTGTGGCTCTCCCATAAAAAATTCATTTTGATCTTCCACTCTCAGTCTGGTTAGCGGCTTGCTAAAAACTGAGTCATTTTGGGACTTGAGTAGCTCACTCATTTCCTTGCTGTCATCTGTGTAGGACCCATTTTGTTTAAGTAGGGGCCCAATACTGGACGTTGTTCTCGACTTTGATTTGGCATAGGAGAAGAAATACTTTGGGTTTCTTTCGATTTCATTTATGGCTTTTAGTTCTTCCCGCGATTCCTGACTCCTATAAGATTCCTTTAGCTTAAGTTCGATGCTTGCTATTTCCCTGACCAGTGTCTCCCTATGCATTTCAGATATATTGACCTCTTTTAGCCGCTCTGTTATTCTTTTCCGTCGCCTGTAAAGGGAGCTCCTGTCTCTTTCTATTTTACATCTACTCCTCCTTTTTCTTAGAGGAATAAGCCTTGTGCATACATCAAGTGCCACCAAGTTAATCTGTTCTAGGCATAAGTTGGGGTCTGTGTTGCTTAGTATATCTTCCCAGCTTATATCAGTTAGGACTTGGTTTACTTGGTCCCACTTTATGTTTTTGTTATTGAAGTTGAATTTGGTGAATGCTCCCTCGTGACTAATCTCATTATGTCGGTCTGGGGCTCCGCGCATACATGTCTGAACCTCAATTATGTTGTGATCTGAGTATATTGTTTTTGATATGGTGACATTTCTTATCAGATCATCATTGTTAGTGAAGATGAGGTCTAGTGTATTCTCCAGTCTAGTAGGCTCTATTATTTGCTGGTTTAAATTGAATTTTGTGCAGAGATTTAAAAGCACGTGTGAGTGTGAGTTTTCATCAGAGCTGCCTCCTGGTGTTATTACTGCAACAATATTATTTGCTATATTCCTCCATTTTAGGTGCCTTAAGTTGAAATCCCCCAGGAGCAAGATGTTGGGTGCAGGAGCTGGAAGATTTTCCAGACAGTGGTCAATTTTTAACAGCTGTTCCTGGAATTGCTGGGATGTTGCATCCGGAGGCTTGTAGACTACCACAATGACTAGGTTTTGGTTCTCGATCTTTACTGCTAAAACTTCCACTACATCATTTGAGGCATTAAGCAGTTCTGTGCAAACAAGTGACTCTGCAATATACAGGCCAACCTTCCCCCTTTTGCCTGTTCACTCTGTCACATCTGTATAGGTTGTAACCTGAGATCCATATTTCATTGTCCAAGTGATCCTTTATGTGGGTCTCAGTGAAAGCCGCGAACATTGCCTTTGCCTCTGCAAGCAGTCCACAGATGAAAGGTATTTTGTTGTTTGTTGCTGGCTTTAGACCCTGTATATTTGCAAAGAAGAATGTCATCGGACTGGTGGTATTGTTGATACTGGGGGGGGATTTTTTTTCCGGCATTAGTATCTGTATCTGTTGGTTTGGAGTGGAGGCCATCGACTGTGGTTCCACTCCAGGAATGACTGGATTTGGTGTACGATTTCTGCCATTTCCTGCCAGTTTTTTTTCTTTCCTGGCACTAAAAAACCTCTCCCTCTTGAGTGGCTGTGGCTACCCAGGTTTTCCCATGGCCTGGATGTTTTGTATCTTTTTGTCCCCTTTAGATGGTGTGCCTGGCAATTTAAGTTATAGCACAGTCTTTCCTGTACTGAAGAGGTACACATTTCAGGGTGAAAAAGCTTACAGGAAGGGAGTTTGCATTTTCCTGTTGTCATATGGGCACGGCATTTTCTAGGGTGGTCATAGTTGCACGTCCCGTCTGTTTTTCCAGATTTCCCATGTCTGCAGATACCAAGTGCATAGTATGTGCACAGGCTTGGTTTCCGTTTGCCTTGGGTTTCTGTGACTGTATTCCCTGTTGGTGCATGTTTACCTGTCTTATTCCTATCCTCCCTAGCACCAACAATGGAGCTTCCACCAGTTGTTTTTGGTAATATGTCCTCACTATTGCTAGTGGAGTCCTCTTGTTTGCTATTTCCTGTGGTATTTCTAGTTTGCAATATTGGTTTTATCTTTGACTACACTTGTTTCCCCACTACGGCTCCTGTCCCCTATGAGGTCATTTATATGTATTCCTTCCTGCGTATAATTCCCGACTACCTGGACAAAATCTCCAGCTTCACCATTACTGTCTCCCAGGACAGCACCTCCAGCTTCACCATTACTGTCTCCCAAGACAGCACCTCCAGCTTCACCATTACTGTCTCCCAGGACAGCACCTCCAGCTTCACCATTACTGTCTCCCAGGACAGCACCTCCAGCTTCACCATTACTGTCTCCCAGGACAGCACCTCCAGCTTCACCATTACTGTCTCCCAGGACAGCACCTCATATTCTCGTTTTGTTGGTCTCATTTGATAGAATGGAAAACATATTATAGAAAAAGAGATGATTTTGATTGATTTTACTATAAAAAAAACCTGGAAATGGAGCTCAAAGTAGGGGAAATGTTTGATTTTTGCCGGTGTTCAAAAGTAAACTAATGACATCATTGTCCAATAAATGTCCAACTAGCCATTCTAATATGCAGTCATGAAAGGGTTGATGTTATTTATACAATTATTACAGTATTGGAGTAGTCTGCATAATAGTAAATTTTCTATGTTTTGTTTGAATAAAAATTCAAAATAGAAAGCAAGAGTAATATCAGAGGGGCCTGGAGACATGACTGACGAACAAAGAAAATGTTATTTTAGAGCCAGGAATGTCTGCATTGTTCATTCTGGACCTTATTTTGAAATTGTCATATTTTTTAATTTTCGTGAAATTGGCCAAATTGCAAATTTCTCACCACGTTATTGGGTAGTTGAAATTGGTAAATGAGCAGTTTCTTGTACTCAATCGAATAGCTATGAGTTTGGTCAACTGAAACAAAGGAATTAGCCGAAAATAGGGCTCAAAGTGGGCGAAATTGCCGATTTGTAAATATCGCCAAGGTCGCTAACTTCGCGAGAGCGTAATTCCGTCAGTTTTCCATCAAATTTCGTTTTTTTGGTGTCATTACAATCGGGAAAAGATTCTCTATCATTTCATAAGAAAAAATAATTTTTTTTTTTAAATTTTGCGACACCAGGAGACACCTCAGGATTGGGGGTTGCGACAGTCAAGGGGTTAATATGTGTGATGTCACCGTGGTTGTTCAATATATTTATAGATGGGGTTGTGAGAGAAGTGAATATACTAGGGTCTTGGCAAGAGGTGTTTACTTGGAGTTTACCTGGAGAGAGTTCCGGGGGTCAACGCCCCCGCGGCCCGGTCTGTGACCAGGCCTCCTGGTGGATCAGAGCCTGATCAACCAGGCTGTTGCTGCTGGCTGCACGCAAACCAACATATGAGCCACAGCTGGGCTGATCAGGAACTGACTTTAGGTTGCTCTTTGCTGATGATACGGTGCTTTTGGGAGATTCTGAAGAGAAGTTGTAGAGGTTGGTGGATGAATTTGGTAGGATATGTGGAATAAGAATCTTTCCTCCGTAAGCCATGCGTGTTGTAAAAGTCAACTAAAATGCCGGGAACAATGGGCTAGTAACCCCTTTTCCTGTAAAGATTACTAAAAAGAATAAGAAGAAGAAAATTGTCAAAGTGGGAAGTCTGAATGTGCGTGGATGTTGTGCAAATGATAAGAAAGAGATGATTGTGGATGTTATGAATGAGAAGAAGCTGGATGTCCTGGCTTTAAGTGAAACGAAGCTGAAGGGGGTGGGAGAGTTTCAGTGGAGAGGAATAAATTGGATTAGGTCAGGGGTTTCAAATAGAGTTAGAGCTAAAGTAGGAGTAGCAATAATGTTGAAGGATAAGCTATGGCAGGAAAAGAGGGACTATAAATGTATTAATTCAAGGATTATGAGGAGTAAAATAAAGATTGGATGTGAAAAGTGGGTTATAGTAAGCATGTATGCACCTGGAGAAGAAAGAAGTGTAGAGGAGAGAGAGAGATTTTGGGAAATGTTGAGTGAATGCGTGGGGAGTTTTGAATCAAGTGTGAGAGTAATGGTGGTTGGGGATTTCAATGCTAAAGTAGGTAAAAATGTTATGGAGGGAGTAGTAGGTAAATTTGGGGTGCCAGGGGTAAATGTAAATGGGGAGCCTTTAATTGAGCTATGTGTAGAAAGAGATTTGGTAATAAGTAATACATATTTTATGAAAAAGAGGATAAATAAATATACAAGGTATGATGTAGCACGTAATGAAAGTAGTTTGTTAGATTATGTATTGGTGGATAAAAGGTTGATGGGTAGGCTCCAGGATGTACATGTTTATAGAGGGGCAACTGATATATCGGATCATTATTTAGTTGTAGCTACAGTTAGAGTAAGAGGTAGATGGGAAATGAGGAAGGTGGCAACAACAAGTAAGAGGGAGGTGAAAGTGTATAAACTAAGGGAGGAGGAAGTTCGGGGGAGATATAAGCGACTGTTGGCAGAAAGGTGGGCTAGTGCAAAGATGAGTAGTGGGGGGGTTGAAGAGGGTTGGAATAGTTTTAAAAATGCAGTATTAGAATGTGGGGCAGAAGTTTGTGGTTATAGGAGGGTGGGGGCAGGTGGAAAGAGGAGTGATTGGTGGAATGCACATAAAAGGCCCTAAAATCTGGAATTCATTACCTGTAAATATAAAAGAAACACTACCTGTTTATAAATTCAAGTCTCTTCTCAAAGATCACTCACTCACTCAAAACCAAATAAATACTGAATAACTGAACCTTATAAATTGTATATCCTATATGTTACTCACAATTATATCACACAAATGTTAAACCTAGGACCCAATCTAACTTTATTATTTTTTTAAATACACTACCTAACAGAATACTCCATTCGACTGAATGTACAGCAATGCCAGCAACCATATGACCTGTCTTTGTAATACTCATTTGTGCTTTATAGTTATCTGTTTACAATAATGTTTTATCACTGATTTCATCATTGCTTAGTTAATCTTAAGTTAATTTTAAGCCAGCCCGTAATGCTATGCATATAAGTGGCTTTGGCATGCTGCTCTTACCTGTATTTTTTGTACCTCTGTTTGTATGCTTAAATTACTAAATAAATAAATAAATAAATAAAGTAAAGGGTGTGATAAAAGAGAAAAAGTTAGCTTATGAGAGGTTTTTACAAAGCAGAAGTGTTATAAGAAAAGCAGAATATTTGGACAGTAAAAGAAAGGTGAAGAGAGTGGTGAGAGAGTGCAAAAGGAGAGCAGATGATAGAGTGGGAGAGGCACTGTCAAGAAATTTTAATGAAAATAAGAAAAAATTTTGGAATGAGTTAAACAAGTTAAGAAAGCCTAGGGAAAGTATGGATTTGTCAGTTAAAAATAGAGTAGGGGAGTTAGTAGATGGGAAGAGGGAGGTATTAGGTAGATGGCGAGAATATTTTGAGGAACTTTTAAATGTTGAGGAAGAAAGGGAGGTGGTAATTTCATGCACTGGTCAGGGAGGTACACCATCTTTTAGGAGTGAAGAAGAGCAGAATGTAAGTGTGGGGGAGGTACGTGAGGCATTACTTAAAATGAAAGGGGGTAACGCAGCTGGAACTGATGGGATCATGACAGAAATGTTAAAAGCAGGGGAGGATATAGTGTTGGAGTGGTTGGTACTTTTGTTTAATAAATGTATGAAAGAGGGGAAGGTACCTAGGGATTGGCGGAGAGCATGTATAGTCCCTTTATATAAAGGGAAAGGGGACAAAAGAGATTGTAAAAATTATAGAGGAATAAGTTTATTGAGTATACCAGGAAAAGTGTATGGTAGGGTTATAATTGAAAGAATTAGAGGTAAGACAGAATGTAGGATTGTGGATGAGCAAGGAGGTTTCAGAGTGGGTAGGGGATGTGTAGATCAAGTGTTTACATTGAAGCATATATGTGAACAGTATTTAGATAAAGGTAGGGAAGTTATTATTGCAATTATGGATTTAGAAAAGGCATATGATAGAGTGGATAGGGAAGCAATGTGGCAGATGTTGCAAGTATATGGAATAGGCAGTAAATTACTAAATGCTGTAAAGAGTTTTTATGAGGATAGTGAGGCTTAGGTTAGGGTGTGTAGAAGAGAGGGAGACTACTTCCCGGTAAAAGTAGGTCTTAGACAGGGATGTGTAATGTCACCATGGTTGTTTAATATATTTATAGATGGGGTTGTAAAAGAAGTAAATGCTAGGGTGTTCGAGAGAGGGGTGGGATTAAATTATGGGGAATCAAATTCAAAATGGGAATTAACACAGTTACTTTTTGATGATGATACTGTGCTTATGGGAGATTCTAAAGAAAAATTGCAAAGGTTAGTGGATGAGTTTGGGAATGTGTGTAAAGGTAGAAAGTTGAAAGTGAACATAGAAAAGAGTAAGGTGATGAGGGTATCAAATGATTTAGATAAAGAAAAATTGAATATCAAATTGGGGAGGAGTATGGAAGAAGTAAATGTTTTCAGATACTTGGGAGTTGACGTGTCGGCGGATGGATTTATGAAGGATGAGGTTAATCATAGAATTGATGAAGGAAAAAAGGTGAGTGGTGCAATGAGGTATATGTGGAGTCAAAAAAACGTTATCTATGGAGGCAAAGAAGGGAATGTATGAAAGTATAGTAGTACCAACACTCTTATATGGGTGTGAAGCTTGGGTGGTAAATGCAGCAGCTAGGAGACTGTTGGAGGCATTGGAGATGTCCTGTCTAAGGGCAATGTGTGGTGTAAATATTATGCAGAAAATTCGGAGTGTGGAAATTAGGAAAAGGTGTGGAGTTAATAAAAGTATTAGTCAGAGGGCAGAAGAGGGGTTGTTGAGGTGGTTTGGTCATTTAGAGAGAATGGATCAAAGTAGAATGACATGGAAAGCATATAAATCTATAGGGGAAGGAAGGCGAGGTAGGGGTCGTCCTCGAAAGGGTTGGAGAGAGGGGGTAAAGGAGGTTTTGTGGGCAAGGGGCTTGGACTTCCAGCAAGTGCGCGTGAGCGTGTTAGATAGGAGTGAATGGAGACGAATGGTAATTGGGACCTGACGATCTGTTGGAGTGTGAGCAGGGTAATATTTAGTGAAGGGATTCAGGGAAACCGGTTATTTTCATATAGTCGGAATTGAGTCCTGGAAATGGGAAGTACAATGCCTGCACTTTAATGGAGGGGTTTGGGATATTGGCAGTTTGGAGGGATATGTTGTGTATCTTTATATGTGTATGGTTCTAAACTGTTGTATTCTGAGCACCTCTGCAAAAACAGTGATTGTGTGAGTGTGGTGAAAGTGTTGAATGATGATGAAAGCATTTTCTTTTTGGGGATTTTCTTTCTTTTTTTGGGTCACCCTGCCTCAGTGGGAGACGGCCAACTTGTTGAAAAAAAAAAATGTAAAAGAAGAAAATTAAAAGTGAATATAGGAAAGAGTAAGGTTATGTGGATAACAAAAAGATTAGGTGACAAAAGATTGGATATCAGATTGGAGGGAGAGAGTATGGAGGAGGTGAATGTATTCAGATATTTAGGAATGGACGTGTCAGCAGATGGGTGTATGAAGGACGAGGTGAATCACAGAATTGATGAGGGGAAAAGGGTGAGTGGTGCACTTAGGAGTCTGTGGAGACAGAGAACTTTGTCCGTGGAAGCAGAGGGGAATGTATGAGAGTATAGTTTTACCAACACTCTTGTATGGGTGTGAAGCATGGGTGATGAATGTTGCAATGAGGAGAAGGCTGAAGGCAGTGGAGATGTCATGTCTGAGGGCAATGTGTGGTGTGAATATAATGCAGAGAATTCGCAGTTTGGAAGTTAGGATTACCAAAACTATTATCCAGAGGGCTGAGGAGGGGTTGTTGAGGTGGTTCGGACATGTAGAGAGAATGGAACAAAACAGAATGACTTCGAGATTGTATAAATCTGTAGTGGAGGGAGGGCAGGGTAGGGGTCGGCCTAGGAAGGGTTGGAGGGAGGGGGTAAAGGTGGTTTTGTGTGCGAGGGGCTTGGACTTCCAGCAAGCGTGCATGAGCGTATTTGATAGGAGTGAATGAAGACAAATGGTTTTTAATACTTGACGTGCTGTTGGAGTGTGAGCAAAGTAACATTTATGAAAGGATTCAGGGAAACCGGCAGGCCGGACTTGAGTCCTGGAGATGGGAAGTATGGTGTCTGCACTCTGAAGGAGGGGTGTTAATGTTGCAGTTTTATAACTGTAGTGTAAAGCACCCCTCTGGCAAGACAGTGATGGAGTGAATGATGATGAAAGTTTTTCTTTTTCAGGCCACCCTGCCTTGGTGGGAATTGGCCGATGTGTTAATAAAAAAAAATATTATTATTAATGACTAACTTGTAAGCCATGTGATGTATACACAGTGTTACTGTTTTCCATTTGTCAAGCATGTGTGTATTCTTAAATCCTCATGTTAATAACTTGTAATAAAAAATTATTTCATGATTAAAATCGGTGTGAAAATTAGTTACTGAAGGGGAAGTCATGCAGAGAAAAATGTTTAAGAGGATATTATTATTATTTTCATCATTCTTTTCCTCTCCAGGGAGGTGCTATGATGCTCGAAAAATAGATATAAATGCAGTATAATGCAATCCTTTATTGACTATGTTTCACCCACACTGTGGGCTTTATTAAGTCACAAACATACGTACCTACTTAGGCAAAGGGTACAAGAGGATATATAGGGTGGAGAGTCAGGTGGAGAATGTTGGGTAGGTTGGATTTGAAACAGATCTGCAGGAGATAGTCACATAGGTATTATGTAGGATAACGGAGTTTCCTGGCAAGCTCACCTTTTTTTTTTTCCAACAAGTCGGCCGTCTCCCACCGAGGCAGGGTCACCCAAAAAGAAAGAAAATCCCCAAAAAGAAAATACTTTCATCATCATTCAACACTTTCACCTCACTCACACATAATCACTGTTTTTGCAGAGGTGCTCAGAACACAACAGTTTAGAAGCATATACGTATAAAGATACACAACATATCCCTCCAAACCGCTAATATCCCGAACCCCTCTGAGTGCAGGCATTGTACTTCCCATTTCCAGGACTCAAGTCCAGCTATATAAAAATAACCGGTTTCTCTGAATCCCTTCACTAAATATTACCCTGCTCACACTCCAACAGATCATCAGGTCCCAAATACCATTCGTCTCCATTCACTCCTATCGAACACGCTCATGCACGCCTGCTGAAAGTCCAAGCCCCTCGCCCACAAAACCTCCCTTACCCCTTCCTTCCAACCTTTTCGAGGATGACCCCTACCCTGCCTTCCTTCTCCTGCAGATTTAAATGCTCTCCATGTCATTCTACTTTGATCCATTCTCTCTAAATGACCAAACCACCTCAACAACCTCTCTTCAGCCCTCTGACTTATACTTTTATTAACTCCACACCTTCTCCTAATTTCCACACTCCAAATTTTCTTCATAATATTTACACCACACATTGCACTTAAACAGGACATCTCCACTGCCTCCAACCGCCTCCTTGCTGCTGCATTCACAACCCTATGTTGTAAAAACCATTGTTCTGGTTGAAATTGCTAGATACACAGACGAGTGATGATTCCAAGATCCTGCGGCACTTCCTTAGATCAAACTTGAATACTTCCCATTTACCGGGAGCTACATGACCCCTTATGGTTTTAGTGCTTCCCCTGAATTTAAAAACAAAAAATAAAGTAATTTACATTTTCAGTACTATAGAACAAATAGGCATTTATTTCCCTTAAGGGAAATTTCTTGATGTTGATAATGAGCTCATTTCAAGGCATTGTATATTTCCTTCCCTTGAATCAAGCCTGATTGTCTCCCATTTCTTAGGGGCTGTATAACCCCTATGAATTTAGCATTTCCTCCTAGGTATAATAATAAAGGGTCATTTATTGTCACTCCACATGCAGAATCATTAGTGAATGGAGCCAGATTATTAAAAGTGATGCAATGATGATCAGTTACTTGTGTACCTCAGCTTATCAACCTTCCTCCATCTTTCCCCCTCCTTCCTCTCCCTCTTTCACTGTTGTGGAATATAGTGTATAAACTTGTGCCATACATATTTTAGTGTTCCTTCCACACTCTTGATAAAGCTCATCCCCAACAAAAATGCTCTTCCCACTAGACTGTCTTTGTGTGTTGTATTTATACACTATTAGTACAGTGGTACCTTGATTTACGAGTTGAATTCGTTCCGTGACTGAGCTCGTAACTCGATTTGCTCGTGTATCAAATCAATTTTCCTCATTGAAATTAATTGAAATGCCATTAATCTGTTCCAGCCACCCCAATTTTTGTTACAGGGTTTTAAATAAAAATGTATTTATTAATAAATGTGAAATTATTTTTTGCCTTTTATGCCAGGTCCCAGCAATGTTTTAGAAATGCTGGAGTATATATGAAACTCCTTGAAGCACAGTGTAAGATGAGTATCACTCCACTGCTGACATTTGATGGTCGTGCACTGCCTTGGCTTTATTTTTCACTGTTACACATAAACATGTCTATCTGTCTGTCTAGCTCTGTTTATTTCTGTCTCTGCTTATCTGTTTTTCTGTCTGCCAGTGTTTCTGTCTTCCTGTTTCAGAGAGAGCCACTCATGAACCAACAGGTATTGCACACGATGCAGAGTCATCACGTCTGATTCCTGAAGAAGTGAAAATGTGTATTGCTTGCCAGTCATGCTTATTATGCCTTATACATGTATCTACAAGCATAGTATAGCAGTTTGTCTGATTTTTTGCATTATCCTAGGTAATTTACACTATGTATAACTGTATTTATGTGTACCTGTGAGATAAAGACAGAGATAGACAGAGACACAGACATAGATACAGACAGACAGGAGATAAGAGACAGCCAAAGCAAATCAGCCAGCCTGCCAAATACGTATTACACGTTCCAGAATTGTTTCTCTTTACTTAGGGCATAAGTTATAGAACATTCTGGCAGGATGACATTACCAGTCGTATCAAAATTGAAAGGATGTTACACATTGGTTATTATCGAGGTTTTTGATATTACCTCGTATCTCCTGCGAGTGCCAGCGTATCTGAAGCTTACTCATAACTTGGATTTTGGCTCACAACTCAAAGCAAAAAAATCAATCGAGCGACAGCTCATAACTTGGAAAACTCGTAACTTGGGGCACTCGTAAGTCAAGGTACCACTGTATTACATATAATCAAGAATTCTTATTGCCAGTAATTCATAAAAAAATTACAAACCACCACAAAGAATTTTGACTACACATAGTTATATATTACCTTTGTTACACTAAGAGAGAAGTGAGCAATGAAGTTACGATTTTTAAAGCTTTAATGAATAATTTTCAACCAACTTTTAAAAATAATTTTAAAGGGGTTTTTTATTATTACAGTATATTAACCAAAAAAACACCAACCCCACTTAAGAGATATATCAAAAGGGTGTAACAAAGAATACAAGTTCTTTACAGTACAGTATATTGTTCGCATATATAATATAGTATGTAATGTTACAATATTAATATCATTCATAACAGCAGATTCAATGACTCGTTTAGATGTCATAGCTGATATAGAAGCAGCAAGTACCACAGTATAACAAACTATTTTGAGGTCATATTACTTATCATATCCTGCATATTTCTTATAAACACATACATCTACAGTGAATATTTGTTTTGTTTTTTCATATTCTGAAAAGAAAGAAATATTGCAAAAATTTCTACTAATGCCAGAGCTATATTATTTTATAAGATACCTGCATATGTAGTAAGTGGGTGGCCAACAAGTTGATAAAACACTGTTTAAGACCGCATGCACAGATCTATACCATACGGTACACGTTTCTGTATTTGCAAGCAACATGCAATGTTTACCTAAATTTTTTGTATACTGTACAAATGTTATGTTTTCCTGCAAAATTACATTATTATTATAATCAAAAAGAAGCGCTAAGCCACAAGGACTATACAGCGCTGCAGGGCAGGAAGGAAGTGAGGGCATCAGGTGGCAAAAGGGAGATGGATGAGCAACAGGTTACGGATAACAGCGGGGCAGTGGATGGTGAAAGGGTAAAGGGCAGCAAGAGACTGAACCAGAAAGGGCTGAGGGGAGTGCGAAAAGTATCATCAGAGTTTGTGGAGTAAATCTGTCGTTGTCAAGAAGTCAATGAGAGAGTCAGGATTAAAGGAGGGTCCATCAGCAAGAAGGGAAGGTAAAGAGAGAGTAGTAGAACGAAGACGACGTTGGAGGTAAATTCTGCGTGCTCGTTGATAGAGAGGGCAGTCTAACAGAATGTGGCTAATCGATACTGGAACTTGACACTGCTCACAGAGAGGAACAGGGTGCCTCTCCATGAGATACCCATGAGTAAGACGAGTGTGGCCAATGCGAAGGCGGGAGAGAGTGGTCTCCCAACTTCGGCACTGATGACAAGAAGATGGCCAGTAACCTATGCTCGGTTTAATAGAATGAAGTTTGTTACCGAGCAGAGTTGACCAACGTTGTTGCCAACGGGTGCGAAGGTGGGTAGCTATTGCAGCAAAATAGTCCAGAAATGGAACACCTCGATAGGAAATTGGTAGGTCATATACTGCTGACCGCGCAGCAGTGTCTGCCTGTTCATTGCCCTGTACGTCGACATGACCAGGGACCCAACAAAAAACAATATCTTTATGTTTGGTAGAGATACGGCGTAGCCAAAGTTGGATACGGAGAACTAGGGGATGAGATGTATCAAATTTTCGTATAGCCTGTAGAGCACTAAGGGAGTCTGAGACTACTACAAATGATGACACAGGCATAGATGCAATACGAATAAGTGCTGCAAGAATGGCATACAGTTCAGCAGTAAAAATGCTAGCTGAAGATAGTAAATGCCCTCGTACGACGCTGTCCGGAAACACTGCTGCGAATCCGACGCCGTCTGAAGACTTAGAGCCATCTGTGTACACAGCGGTGGCATGAGAATGGGAGTGGAAGTGATCAAGAAAAAGAGAGCGGGAAGCCACCGTAGGCAGTTGAGCTTTCGAGCAAGGGAGTGAGAAAGAACAGACCCGAACAGCTGGAACTTCCCAGGGGGGCAGGGAAAAGTGAGATGCTACATGAACATATAAAGGTGGTAACTGAAGGGAAGACAAGAGTGAATGTAGGCGAAGAGAAAAGGGACGGAGCAAACAGGGGCGGCGAACGAATAAAGAATGTCTACTAATATCGGTGACCATTCTATAAATGGAAGGATTGTGTAGATCGTGAGAGCGTACATAGTAACGAAGGCAATGGGCATCACGGCGATCAGACAAGGATGGAACATTTGCTTCTGTATAGAGGCTCTCAACAGGGGAAGAGCGAAAAGCACCAAGGCACAAACGTAAGCCTTGGTGATGGATAGAGTTAAGGCTAGAGAGAGTAGCAGGAGAGGCCGCGGAATAAATCTGGTCACCATAATCGAGTTTCGATAAAACGAGGGCTGAATGTAGGCGAAGCAGAGTTCGACGATCAGCTCCCCAGGAAAGATGAGCAAGGGTTTTAAGAAGGTTTAGCCGGCTGTGACAAGTTGCCTTCAGAGAGGTAATGTGAGGTTTCCAGGTTAACCGACGGTCAAAGAGAAGGCCTAGAAACCTGACTGTATCACGTTCGGGGATACGGGAGCCATAGAGATACAAAGGATGATCGGAGATAACAGAGCGTCTAGTGAAAGTAATTTGGTGAGTTTTGGTACTTGAAAATTTAAACCCATGTGTGGTGGCCCAAGTGGAAACACGGTCGACCGCATGCTGGAGAGAAACTGCAATAAGGTGACAGTCAGCGCCTGCACAAGCAATAGCGAAGTCATCAACATAGAGTGATGACCAAATATTGGGTGGAAGAACAGAGGCCAAATCATTTATAGCAAGGAGAAAAAGTGTTGTGCTTAGAACACATCCCTGAGGGACACCTTCAGCTTGGACGAAGTCCGGGGAAAGAACATTATTGACTCGAACACGGAAATGTCTGTCAGTTAAAAAGTTCTTAAGGAAGGATGGTAGATTGCCTCGGAGGCCTAAGGAATGGGCCTGGGCCAAAATATTATACCTCCAAGTTGTGTCATATGCCTTCTCAAGGTCAAAAAATATGGCAATAACTGAGTGATTATTCGCAAAGGCATTACGAACATACGTATCCAAGCGTAGTAAGGGGTCTATGGTAGAACGACCCTTACGAAAGCCATATTGACTAGCGGAGAGACTGTTGTGAGTCTCTAAATACCACATTAAACGTCGATTTACGAGGCGTTCCATCACTTTGCAAACTGCACTTGTAAGAGCGATGGGGCGATAGTGGGAGGCATCATGTCCTGTAGTACCCGGTTTGCGGAAAGGGAGAACAATGGCAGATTTCCACAGCTGGGGAAGAACTCCTTGTGCCCAAATAAGATTGAAGAGGTGTAAGAGGACTACAAGGGCTGACCGATGTAAATGTTGTAACATACGAATATGAATGTCATCAGGCCCAGCTGCCGATGATCGGCAAGCTGAGAGCGTTGCCTCCAGTTCTTGAAGTGTAAAAGGCACATTATACTGTTCTTCTCCGAGAGAAGAAAAGTCCAAGGGTACTAACTCTCTGGCAGACTTTGAGGAAAGAAACGAGGGGCATAGATGGAGCCCTCGGGAAATACGGACCAGATGTGTGCCAAGTTCAATGGCAACGTCGAGAGGGTTTGCTATATCAACACCAGTGACCCGTAGAACAGGAGCCGGGTCAGGAGAGTATTTACCACTCAATTTCCTCACTTTTTTCCAGACTGCACTCATAGAAGAAGCAGAGGTGATGGTGGAAACATAGTCTCGCCAACAAGTGCGTTTAGCTTCACGGATGACACGGCGAGCGATCGCACGCTTCTGCTTAAAATCAACAAGTCTCTCAGCGGTTCTATTGTACCGGTACCTGCCCCATGCAGCACGTTTCAAACGTACTGCACGAGCACAAGCAGGAGACCACCAAGGCACGCACTTCTGAGAATGCCTGCCTGAGGTTTGGGGTATAGAATGAGAAGCTGCGGTATAAACTGATGTCGAGAAGATGTGTAGGAGCTCATCAATGGAGGATGAAGAAGGAACCTCACTAAAAGCAGTGAGGTGTGAGTAAAGATCCCAATTTGCCCGATCAAATTGCCAGCGAGGGCTACGGGAAGGTGGTGAATAAGAAGGAGAAGTAAGAATGATCGGAAAATGATCGCTGTCATGTAAGTCTGGTAGAACAGACCAGGTGAAGTCTAGTGCAGTGGAGGAAGAGCAGACTGATAGATCGATGCAAGAGAGAGTATGAGTACGAGGATCAAAATGGGTGGGAGTACCCGTATTTAAAACATGGAGGGGGTGAGAGGCAAGAAAAGCCTCCAACTGAATGCCACGTGAGTCACAATGAGACCCCCCCCAGAGGAAATGGTGGGCATTAAAATCACCAAGTAACAGAAGTGGTGGTGGTAAGGATGAAACAAGAAAGGCAAAGTCTGGGATAGAAAATGCTCGAGAAGGAGAGAGATATAAAGAACATATTGTAAACCACTTATTCAAGTGGATACGGGCTGCAGTGTAATGCAGCGAGGTATGGACAAATAGTTGACAGTACGGAATATCATTGCGTAGAAGAAGGGCACTTTCATTAAAGGTCCCATCTGAGAAAGGATCCGAAGAATACAATAAATTATAGCCTGAGATAGGTTGGAAAACAGCCGAGTGTAATTTTGGTTCTTGTAAGCAAGCACCAACAGGGGAAAACCTGGAAAGCAACATCTGAAGCTCACCCCGATTACCCCTGAGGCCGCGGATATTCCACTGTAAATAGGCCATGATTGGCGATGAAGAAAATATCAGGAATCTGTAGGTAAAGGCACCTACGGACTAGAGGGGTTAGAAAAGTCAACGTGTGGTGGCATTGGAAGATGTTCAAGTAGCGAAGGAACGGAGCGTTGCGAAGAATGGGGTTGTGAAGATGGAGGAGAGGGAAGAGAAGGAACAGGAAGTGAATCAGTGTCCATTGAAGGTTTAGTCTCTGCAATATATTCTGAAATGGCTTCAAGTGTTTCTGAATTCAAAGATGTATGGGAAACCATATTGGAGATAGGAGGAGGAGGGTGAGTAAAGATTGGGACAGTAATGGACTGTACCAAAGTAGAGGGGGTGGGAAAAGTGTAAGGGACTGGAGATGAAGTGTGGGGGGGGACAGAAGAGGTAGAAACCTGGGAGGTGACAGAAGAGGGAGAAACTTGGGAGGGGACGGGGGTGGAAGGCATAGTACGAGGAGGAGGGTGAATCTCCACACTTGTAATAGAGCCAGAGAGAGGGGAAGAACTAGGTACAGAGACTGGAAAGGTAACGTGTGGAGGTGGAAGAAGGGAAGGAAGGGGCAAAGAAGATTTGAGCAATGTGGATTTTTTGGACTTCTGAGTAGAGGGGCGATTGGTATTAGGTGTCGTACGAGGTCTTGTCGATACTGGGGCTTGTGAGGAAGGACGCGAAGATGTGAGAACAGACTGAGTTGTAGTCGGGACGTCAGAGCCAAGGACAGCAAAAGGATTAGATGCCATAGTGGCTATGGGAGGGGTATCAACAGAGGAGGCTGCAGAAGATGGGACCCCAGAAGTGGGGGGACGTTTGGAAACACGAGAATAAGAAACACGGGGTAGTCTCCCTTGGAGGCGGAGATGAGTAACTGCCATAGCATAAGGGAGACCTTCTGCCTCTTTGAGGCAACGGATTTCACGTTCATTTAAGTAGACCTGGCAACGGCGGGAGTACGAAGGGTGAGCTTCATTACAATTAAGGCAAGATGGAGGTTGACTGCAAGATGTATTAGAATGGTTGTCGGCACCACAGACTGGGCATTCGGCCATAGATCTGCAATATTTCGCTGGGTGACCAAAACGCCAGCAATTTCTACATTGTTGCGGTGTAGGTATCACCTTTCGAACTTGTAACCGATGTCCCGCGACATATACAGAGGACGGGAGTTCTCGGCTGTCAAAAGTTAAACGAGCCACATTGCAAGGGTAACGTCTCCGCCCCCGGGCAGGAAGGACATAAGTGTCTACTTTGAGGATTGGGAGATCCTGGAGTTCCAGCTGTTCAAAAATGTCATTGCCACATGACTGGAAATTCTGTTGGACTATGGTATGGGGCAGAATGACAGTACCACTACAAGAATTGAGAGAAAGATGTTTTTCAATAGTGATAGGAGTAGTATCGATATTCGAAAGGAGAGAAAGATCATGAGCTTGGGTAGCATTCTGGACAGTGACGATGCGTGTACCGCTCTTGAGAGCGTGAAATGAAATATCTCTGCCAACATGACGCAGGAGCGCTTTGGCAATACTATGGTCAGAAAGGTAGGCAGAAGAAGAAGTTGGTCTTAAAGTAAAGAATTTAGTCCATTGTGTGGTCCGAAACTGAGCGTGGAGAGGGAGTGCTTGACGTGTCGGTCGTTTCCGAGTAGAATGGGAAGGTAACGACGGAGCATCATCAGGAGATTGACGTTGGCGTTTAGGAGTAGGACCGGAGTTGGTCCGGCAGGAAATGGGTGGGCGATTCGAAAATTGCCGTACCGTAGAGGGAGAAGCCGGAAGCATAGTCAAAGGAGAGCGGAGTTCAGACAAATCGAAGGAGTCAGTCGAAGCCCCGGTACCTGAAGCGGGTGAGGAAACAGCACCAGCAAGAGGTACAGGGGCATCAGGAGTGTCCGAAGAGTGGTCTAAACACAAGGCAGGGTCAGAATGGGGTGCGGTATCAAGAAGGGGCCCGGGGGTAGTGGTTTCATGGACTAGGGCTGCCATGGTTAGGTTACTCCTTTGCTTTTTGTTTTTAAGAAAAAAAAAGAAAGAAGAAAAGAAAATAAAAATAAAAAAAAGAATAAAAAAAGGGGGGAGCGGGGAGGAATAGTTCCCAGGAGGAATGAAAGGGCCGGAAATCCCCCTCCGCGCCCAAGAGGACTCGACACCGCTAGTAGCGCAGATGCAGCATGGAACCCGTGCCATACCCTACCCTTCATGCCAGTAAACCAGCAATCTGGGATAGCAACCTCACATCTGCCGAGCTACCTCGGTGGACAAAAGAGAGGGCGGCCGGATATCCGCCACAAAGCATACCTCCTTCAGCCACCACCCCCGGAATCCGAAAGGTGGCTTCCAGAGATACACCCGTCGCCCAAAAGACACCCAAAGCCACTCCGGGATACCGGAGAGGGATCGGGACATCCCTAGGCAATCCAGATTCCACGGCAAACTACGCCACCGCCAAGAAACCTCAACGGAATGGGATGGACCCCGGTGTCCTTTCCCCTACCTAGGAACTAGCGCGCCTGTGGGAGAAATCACGAAGGCTAAAAAGAGGAAGGGCAAAAGGGAGGGGTGAGGAGGAGGAGGAGGAATGGAAAAAGGGGAGGATGGGGAGGATGGGATAGGGGAGGGGAGAATGGGGGGTAATTAGGTTCGGTCTGAGGAAGAAGACCGACAGGGCTAATTCCTCAGACCAAGAGCCTCTTCACCACGCCAAGGAGCCCCCCTTGAAGAGGTGCAAAATTACAAAGTTATTGAATCATGTATAAGCCGCCTTCAACTACCATATACTGCTTGAGAATATTACTGATGACAGCACTTACCAACCAAATTAAAGTATCGCGCCCAGGTTTTATAAATTTACAGAGAATGAAGGAGAACTCGTTAGATTTTTGTAGATATGAATAAATATACAATGCACAACAGATAAAACTGTAAGAATATGCATATTGAGACAGACTTACATCTTTTAGTACATAATTTAGGAAGAAGACTCGTGTATGTACTGTAATAAAAAATATAATGTACCACTTAGTTCATAGATATCAATATTTAATAAATTTGTATGCACATGAAACTCAAGTTTCTTTGTGATATGGTAAATGTTACAATACAGTATATGGTTAGTGGATATACAGTACTGTAAACATCAACAATGTACATTTTCAAAAAAATTTAATATGAAAATATTATTTGGAAATCAATTGTATATAAAAATATTATATTTTGAAGAACCTTAAGCAAAGAATATTAAATCTATAGTTATTAATTGTTAAAGCTTGCATGAATTCCAACTTAAAACATACTGCAATTTTCCAGCATAAATGCTCAGGTATAATGAACATTTTGAAACAACCAATTCAAATTTAAAAATGTAATGTAAAATTTGAAGACTGACTACAAAATAAGGCGTGTCCTATATTGTGATGTCATAAAATGTTCATAACTTTTCAACCCTTCTGATAATTATTATTATTATTATGATCACAGGGAAGCGCTAAACCCGTAGGATTATACAGCACATGTGGGGGAGATGGAAGGTATTCAGGCTCAATTCAGGGAACCGGAGCACAGATCCAATTCCCTAGATCAAGAGCCCCTCAACAGCGTCAAGGAACCTCCCTTAAGGGGCCCTTGTGATAAGAAAAATTTATTTATTTTCTTCTATAACACACCAGCCATCTTCTACCAACATATGGAGACAAAAAAAAAAAAATACCTTCACCATCCGTCTTACCAGAGGTGCTCTGGTAATACAATTCATATGCCCCCCCCCCCCCACCCCAACTTGTAATATCCCCACCCTGCCTTTAGAATGCAGGCACTCCAGGACTCGAGTCTTAACCAGTTTCCCTGAATCCCTTCATAAATGTTACTTTGCTCACACTCCAGCACATCATAAAAGCCACTTGCCTCCACTCCTGTCTATCAAGCTCGCACAGTGCTGTATGACCCTTGCGAGTTTAGCATTTAGTTTTGATTATAATATCATGCTCACACATGCCTACTGGATGTTCAAGCTGGTTTCTTAGAGCAATCAAAAATTGTTGTACTGTTGTTGTAGATGGGTTTGAGACAATGCAGGTGTTCTGCAAGGTACTATCAAGATTGTCTTGATGTCACCCAGCCATATCGTATGAGCTTTGTGCTTACATTGTAACCACCCTGGGTGTCACATGCCTAGGGCATAATTTAAGGCATCATATACTCAGTATTACACATGCACAGAATGGTGTGTGAGCTCGTACAGGTCAGCGTGTGACCTATCAGCGACTCGAGCTCAACCGTCACATTCCTCATTATTATTATAATCAAAAAGAAGCGCTAAGCCACAAGGACTATACAGCGTCACATTCCTCAGCTGTGACACTAGGTAACAGATTGCTACTTACATACCAATGACACTGTGAACAGTTGTATTCTTAATACTTAGTTCCAAATGTTATTTACATTAAACCCCTTAATGAAGATTCACTGAAAGTAAGGAAAGGGGGGGGGTTAAGGGCTCTTGACTCAAGGAACTTATCTTGTCCTCCCCTTGGACTAAAAGTGAGTGCCTCCAATTCCCAAGGTGCTGTATGACCCCTACAGATTTAGCAATTCCCCCTAAATATAATAATATACTATATTCACACAAATTATAGGGAGCCAAAATAAAACCAATATATAGAATTTATATATTATTTAGACAACTAAATATACTATTGCCAGACATCAAATGATGATTAATGTGTTTCCTTCTTTGTGTCACCCTGCCTAGGCTGGAGATGGCAAATGAGGAAAAAAAAAAAAAGCCGTATGTATACATATTTTCTAAATATTAAGGGTTGGCAACTATCTCATAATTTGGAGAAGAATCATCAAAAGTTTTTTATTCAAATTGTGGGTTAGTTGTAGTAATATGACTTACTCTTCATTAAGGGTTGTGCTGTAGTCTGTTCATTTAATGCCTCAACATTATAGAGTTATGGCACTAAATAATTTTAAGAAAAACCTACTTCAATCAAATTTTATAGGCACAGATATGTATTTAATAGCTTTCTATAAACTTAAACTTTCAACAAAATTAAGTTTGAAGCATAATTTTAAATTATCTTTAAAAAAGACTTACCCCTTTCATGTGGAAAATTACAGTATACTGTACTGTTAATGTACATATTATCCTGTGTGTATGTAATTAATTTTATAATCATAATCAACAACTAAACATTTAAGTAGGCTCTATATTCAGATTATCCAGATCAACATTTTAAGATTCTTATAGAATTGATAATAATGTATGAAAATGGTACATAGATCTACAATAATCATTTATGACAAAACTGATGATCATCTGTAATTGGTTCATAAAGGAAGGACACACCAGATGTTACAGTCACAGGGGATTTATAGAGTGGAGATGCACAAGGAAATTACAGCAGCAATTTCTACTAGTCATTTTCCAACAAAGATTTCTCTACCATGATAGAATCATAGCCAGGAGGTGGACCATGATTGAAGTTTTCAAATATGACATCCATTATAGCACCATCATCAACTGAAATAAAAAAGAACATCAATTAATTTGCAGACATTAATTACAATGCTGGTCCTTTGAAGGTTTTCTTTAATTATTCCTTCTTGACAGTCATAAAATGCTGTATCTACTCAAAAGTTACATAACATAAAGTGGTCTTGAATTTTTTTTTTTTTTCCAACAAGTCGGCCGTCTCCCACCGAGGCAGGGTGACCCAAAAAGAAAGAAAATCCTCCCAAAAAATGTGTGTAAAACATTCTGAAAGTCTAATGCAATTTTCCAAGTAATATATAACTACAACCTACCCTCAACAAAATTATATTCTAAACATTGCCATCCATTTTTTTTCATTTCTGGTTCACTTATGTTACATTACATTGGTTAATAGACATCTAACCCACATACAGTTTATGCATGTGCACGCGCATGTGTGTGTGTGTGGTGGGGGGGGGGGCAGGGGAAGGGAGACATGACAGTTAATTGTCAATAAGCAAATTTCATAAATGGGTGGGAACATGTTAGCAGGATGGTGCCAGGCAAAGGTCAGGTTAAAAATCAACACATCCAGTTATTCTTCACATACAGTGTGGACTGGTTAACACATGATCTGATTATGGAAACAATTTAAAGTACTACACAATACAATCACTGAGGAAAAAACTGCAATGTGGGAGCCTGAATGGTTGTAGTGCAATGAATACCACACTTACACTACTGCCAAGTGGACATTGTGGATTCAGTCTTTAATCTCTAAAAATTGAAGACCACTTCAATTATCACTACATACTCAGTGACATACAACACCCATTGTATTATTAGTAGCATAATTATTAGTCTACCCAAAATGCTGTGCAATTATTATTAGTTCTGGCCAAAATGCTATGCAATGTCACTTTCCCAAAATAAAAAATATTGTGTCCAAAAACAAAAAACTCAGTTTAGTGGACTTCAAAAATGTGGGACAAAATCGGCTGGGTCGACCACTTTGAAATCAGTGACTTCAGTTGGTTACAAAACTGTTATGATCATGGCAAAACTGTCTCATCTTTGTCCACTGCAAAAGACATTACAGCCACCCACTTTCCCCTATTATAAAAACCCATTAAACTGACTGTTTACTTTTTTTTTATTTATTTACTTTTTTTTTTTTATTATCACACTGGCCGATTCCCACCAAGGCAGGGTGGCCCGAAAAAGAAAAACTTTCACCATCATTCACTCCATCACTGTCTTGCCAGAAGGGTGCTTTACACTACAGTTTTTAAACTGCAACATTAACACCCCTCCTTCAGAGTGCAGACACTGTACTTCCCATCTCCAGGACTCAAGTCCGGCCTGCCGGTTTCCCTGAATCCCTTCATAAATGTTACTTTGCTCACACTCCAACAGCACATCAAGTATTAAAAACCATTTGTCTCCATTCACTCCTTACCTTCAATTAATAAAGGCTTCAATGTTTCCTTGTTTGGAACTAAGACAGGAAAAAAAAAAAAAAGCTACTAACCATATAAGGCAGGATACACGGTACCCTTGAAGCTTGTGACCGGTGTATTTGTGGGCTTGCCATTAATGTAGAAGTTTAGCTCAACGTGATCATAGCTAACACCCTGAAAATTTAAGATGCAATTAGTATTTTCTGTTTTTTCTATAAGCTTATTTTCGTTCATAAAAATTTCATATACAGTGGGACCTCAGTTTTCGTATGCCCTAGTCTGTATGTAAAACTATAGTTATTCTCTATAAAATGTATTTTTTATTAATATTTCCCATAAGAAATAATGTAAATCAAATTAATCCATTCCAGACACCCAAAAATATTAACAAAAAATACATTTTATAGAGAATAACTATACAGTGGACCCCCGCATAACGATTACCTCCGAATGCGACCAATTATGTAAGTGTATTTATGTAAGTGCGTTTGTATTTGTATGTTTGGGGGTCTGAAATGGACTAATCTACTTCACAATATTCCTTATGGGAATAAATTCGGTCAGTACTGGCACCTGAACATACTTATGGAGTGAAAAAATATCGTTAACCGGGGGTCCACTGTAGTTATAGAATAACTATAAGTTACTATATACTGTAAAGAGATTTTATGAGGATAGCGAGGCTCAGGTTAGGGTGTGTAGAAGAGAGGTAGACTGCTTCCCGGTAAAGGTGGGTCTTAGACAGGGATGTGTGATGTCACCATGGTTGTTCAATATATTTATAGATGGGGTTGTAAAAGAAGTAAATGCTAGGGTGTTGGGGAGAGGGGTGGGATTAAATTACGGGGAATCAAATACAAAATGGGAATTGGCGCAGTTAATTTTTGTTGATGATACTGTGCTTATGCGAGATTCTAAAGAAAAGTTGCAAAGGTTAGTGGATGAGTTTGGGAGTATGTGTAAAGGTAGAAAGTTGAAAGTGAATATAGAAAAGAATAAGGTGATGAGGGTATCAAATGATTTAGATAAAGAAAAATTGGACATCAAATTGGAGAGGAGGAGTATGGAAGAAGTGAATGTTTTCAGATATTTGCAAGTTGACGTGTCAGCGGATAGATGTATGAAGGATGAGGTTAACCACAGAATTGATGAAGGAAAAAGGTTGAGTGGTGCACTGAGGTATATGTGGAGACAAAAAGACATTATCTACGGAGGTAAAGAAGGGAATGTATGAAAGTATAGTGGTACCAACACTCTTATATGGGTGTGAAACTTGGGTTGTAAATGCTGCAGCAAGGAGGTGGTTGTAGGCGGTGGAGATGTTCTGTCTAAGGGCAATGTGTGGTGTAAATATTATGCAGAGAATTCGGAGTGTGGAAATTATGAGAAGGTGTGGAGTTAATAAAACTATTAGTCAGAGGGGTTGTTGAGGTGGTTTGGGCATTTAGAGAGAATGGATCAAAGTAGAATGACATGGAGAGTGCATAAATCCGTAGGGGACAGAAGGCGGGGTAGGGGTCGTCCTTGAAAAGGTTGGAGAGAGGGGGTAAAGGATGGGGTTGTAGGCACCCTTATAAACACAAACATTAAATATAAATCAGGAACGTGCACGGTAAGCTGTCCAATATACAAAAACAGTTAGAAACAGAAATACAAATAGCTAGAGCTTCATTTAAGGAGGTTATTAATAGAATTACAGGTTATTAATAGAATATTCAAGAGGTTGCTAGTAGAATTGCAGTAAATCAACCATTCAAATCATTATGAAGCTGTGTGTAGTCTGTGGTCAGTCAAACAAACGGGCTTCCACATGGGTAAATTGTCATTTTTTTGGAAATTGGTGTCACGCCCCTTGTGCAGATATCCAAGAACTAGCTACAAGCAGTGTTAAAACAGGGAAGTGTTTTTGGGTATGCCCAAATGAGATAAATCTGTGGACTAAAATCACAAGGGTATTAAAAGAGGACAATATCAAAGCTGCTTTCGTAGACAACCTGGAAGCTTTCTACAACAGATGGGAACATAAAAAGTCTGGGCTGAATGGTACTGCCCTTGATACTGGCCATGTAGTCAGAAACTGTAAGGCTGGAGATGAAGTCCTGGTAGTCAGTAAATGTGGGGCTGATAGTGCTGTCCTGGGAGACAGTAATGGTGAAGCTGGAGGTGCTGTCCTGGGAGACAGTAATGGTGAAGCTGGAGATGCTGTCCTGGGAGACAGTAATGGTGAAGCTGGAGATTTTGTCCAGGTAGTCGGGAATTATACGCAGGAAGGAATACATATAAATGACCTCATAGGGGACAGGAGCCATAGTAGGGAAACAAGTGTAGTCAAAGATAAGATAAAACCAATATTGCAAACTAGAAATACCGCAGGAAATAGCAAACAAGAGGGACTCCACTAGCAATAGTGAGGATATATTACCAAAAACAACTGGTGGGAGCTCCATTGTTGGTGCTAGGGAGGATAGAAGTAAGACAGGGAAACATGCACCAACAGGGAATACAGTCACAGAAACCCAAGGCAAACGGCAACCAAGCCTGTGCACATACTATGCACTTGGTATCTGCTGGCATGGGAAATCTGGAAAAACAGATGGGACATGCAACTATGACCACCCTAGAAAATGCCATGCCCATATGACAACAGGAAAATGCAAACTCCCTTCCTGTAAGCTTTTTCACCCTGAACTGTGTACCTCTTCAGTACAGGAAAGACTGTGCTATAACTTAAATTGCCAGGCATACCATCTAAAGGGGACAAAAAGATACAAAACATCCAGGCCATGGGAAAACCTGGGTAGCCACAGCCACTCAAGAGGGAGAGGTTTTTTAGTGCCAGGAAGGAAAAAAAACTGGCAGGAAATGGCAGAAATCGTACACCAAATCCAGTCATTCCTAGAGTGGAACCACAGTCGATGGCCTCCACTCCAAACCAACAGATACAGATACTAATGCCGGAAAAATAATCCCCCCCCCCCAGTACCAACAATACCACCAGTCCGATAACATTCTTCTTTGCAAATATACAGGGTCTAAAGCCAGCAACAAACAACAAAATACCTTTCATCCGTGGACTGCTTGCAGAGGCAAAGGCAATGTTCGCGGCTTTCACTGAGACCCACATAAAGGATCACTTGGACAACGAAATATGGATCCCAGGTTACAACCTATACAGATGTGACAGAGTGAACAGGCAAAAAGGGGGGGGGGGGGTTGGCCTGTACATTGCAGAGTCACTTGTTTGCACAGAACTCATTAATGCCTCAAATGATGTAGTGGAAGTTTTAGCAGTAAAGGTCGAGAACCAAAACCTAGTCATTGTGGTAGTCTACAAGCCTCCGGATGCAACATCCCAGCAATTCCAGGAACAGCTGTTAAAAATTGACCACTGTCTGGAAAATCTTCCAGCTCCTGCACCCAACATCTTGCTCCTGGGGGATTTCAACTTAAGGCACCTAAAATGGAGGAATATAGCAAATAATGTTGTTGCAGTAATAACACCAGGAGGCAGCTCTGATGAAAACTCACACTCACACGAGCTTTTAAATCTCTGCACAAAATTCAATTTAAACCAGCAAATAATAGAGCCTACTAGACTGGAGAATGCACTAGACCTCATCCTCACTAACAATGATGATCTGATAAGAAATGTCACCATATCAAAAACAATATACTCAGATCACAACATAATTGAGGTTCAGACATGTATGCGTGGAGCCCCAGACCGACATAATGAGACTAGTCACGAGGGAGCATTCACCAAATTCAACTTCAATAACAAAAACATAAAGTGGGACCAAGTAAACCAAGTCCTAACCGATATAAGCTGGGAAGATATACTAAGCAACACAGACCCCAACTTATGCCTAGAACAGATTAACTCGGTGGCACTCGATGTATGCACAAGGCTTATTCCTCTAAGAAAAAGAAGGAGTAGATGTAAAATAGAAAGAGACAGGCGCTCCCTTTACAGGCGACGGAAAAGAATAACAGAGCGGCTAAAAGAGGTCAATATATCTGAAATGCGTAGGGAGACACTGGTCAGAGAAATAGCAAGCATCGAACTTAAGCTAAAAGAATCCTTTAGGAGTCAGGAATCGCGGGAAGAACTAAAAGCCATAAATGAAATCGAAAGAAACCCAAAGTATTTCTTCTCCTATGCCAAATCAAAATCGAGAACAACGTCCAGTATTGGGCCCCTACTTAAACAAGATGGGTCCTACACAGATGACAGCAAGGAAATGAGTGAGCTACTCAAGTCCCAATATGACTCGGTTTTTAGCAAGCCGCTAACCAGACAGAGTCGAAGATCAAAATTAATTTTTTATGAGAGAGCCACAAAATTTGATTAACACAAGCCTATCCGATGTTATCCTGACGCCAAATGACTTCGAACAGGCGATAAATGACATGCCCATGCACTCTGCCCCAGGGCCAGACTCATGGAACTCTGTGTTCATCAAGAACTGCAAGAAGCCCCTATCACGAGCCTTTTCCATCCTATGGAGAGGGAGCATGGACACGGGGGTCGCCCTACAGTTACTAAAAACAACAGACATAGCCCCACTCCACAAAGGGGGCAGTAAAGCAACAGCAAAGAACTACAGACCAATAGCACTAACATCCCATATCATAAAAATCTTTGAAAGGGTCCTAAGAAGCAAGATCCCCACCCATCTAGAAACCCATCAGTTACACAACCCAGGGCAACATGGGTTTAGAACAGGTCGCTCCTGTCTCAACTATTGGATCACTACGACAAGGTCCTAAATGCACTAGAAGACAAAAAGAATGCAGATGTAATATATACAGACTTTGCAAAAGCCTTCGACAAGTGTGACCATGGCGTAATAGCGCACAAAATGCGTGCTAAAGGAATAACAGGAAAAGTCTGTCGATGGATCTATAATTTCCTCACTAACAGAACACAGAGAGTAGTCGTCAACAGAGTAAAGTCCGAGGCAGCTACGGTGAAAAGCTCTGTTCCACAAGGCACAGTTCTCGCTCCCATCTTGTTCCTCATCCTCATATCCGACATAGACAAGGATGTCAGCCACAGCACCGTGTCTTCCTTTGCAGATGACACCCGAATCTGCATGACAGTGTCTTCCATTGCAGACACTGCAAGGCTCCAGACGGACATCAACCAAATCTTTCAGTGGGCTGCAGAAAACAATATGAAGTTCAACGATGAGAAATTTCAATTACTCAGATATGGTAAACATGAGGAAATTAAATCTTCATCAGAGTACAAAACAAATTCTGGCCACAAAATAGAGCGAAACACCAATGTCAAAGACCTGGGAGTGATCATGTCGGAGGATCTCACCTTCAAGGACCATAACATTGTATCAATCGCATCTGCTAGAAAAATGACAGGATGGATAATGAGAACCTTCAAAACTAGGGAGGCCAAGCCCATGATGACACTCTTCAGGTCACGTGTTCTATCTAGGCTGGAATATTGCTGCACACTAACAGCACCTTTCAAGGCAGGTGAAATTGCCGACCTAGAAAATGTACAGAGAACTTTCACGGCGCACATAACGGAGATAAAACACCTCAATTACTGGGAGCGCTTGAGGTTCCTAAACCTGTATTCCCTGGAACGCAGGAGGAAGAGATACATGATTATATACACCTGGAAAATCCTAGAGGGAATAGTACCGAACTTGCACACGAAAATCACTCACTACGAAAGCAAAAGACTTGGCAGACGATGCACCATCCCTCCAATGAAAAGCAGGGGTGTCACTAGCACGTTAAGAGACCATACAATAAGTGTCAGGGGCCCGAGACTGTTCAACTGCCTCCCAGCACACATAAGGGGGATTACCAACAGACCCCTGGCAGTCTTCAAGCTGGCACTGGACAAGCACCTAAAGTCAGTTCCTCATCAGCCGGGCTGTGGCTCGTACGTTGGTTTGCGTGCAGCCAGCAGCAACAGCCTGGTTGATCAGGCTCTGATCCACCTGGTCACAGACCGGGCCGCGGGGGCGTTGACCCCCAGAACTCTCTCCAGGTAAACTCCAGGTAAGCATGCACGAGCGTGTTAGATAGGAGTGAATGGAGACAAATGGTATTTGGGACCTGACAAGCTGTTGGAGTGTGAGCAGGGTAATACACCTACCATCCGACTTACGACCAAGTTCGGTTCCCAGAAACCGGTCGTAAGTCGAAATGGACGTAAGTCGAACTTTACTACTGAATATCAACATCACATTTTTGTAATGACTATTTTATTGTTTTATTTTGGTATTTTATGTTTTACTTTACTTTTTATGCTGTTAGTACTGCATTTTATGCTGTAAGGTTTAGGATAAACACTGTGAACAACACAAATAGTTGTTTATTTCCCAGAAATTTGGCATAAAAAACTCGGTCGTATGTCGAGCATGTCGTAAGTCGGATGGTAGGTGTATTTAGTGAAGGGATTCAGGTAGGATTCAGGATTTAGGTAGTAGGTTGGTAGACAGCAACCACCCAGGGAGGTACTACCGTCCTGCCAAGTGAGTGTAAAACGAAAGCCTGTAATTGTTTTACATGATGGTAGGATTGCTGGTGTCTTTTGTCTGTCTCATAAATATGCAAGATTACAGGCATGTCTTGCTACTTCTACTTACACTTAGGTCACACTACACATACATGTACACATTTATTTATACACACTCATCTGAGTTTTCTTTGATTTTATCTTAATAGTTCTTGGTCTTATTACTTTTCCTTTTATATCCATGGGGAAGTGGAATAAGAATCTTTCCTCCGTAAGCCATGCGTGTTGTAAAAGTCAACTAAAATGCCGGGAACAATGGGCTAGTAACCCCTTTTCCTATAAAGATTACTAAAAAGATCGAGAAGAAGAAAATTGTCAAAGTGGGAAGTCTGAATGTGTGTGGATGTTGTGCAAATGATAAGAAAGAGATGATTGTGGATGTTATGAATGAGAAGAAACTGGATGTCCTGGCTTTAAGTGAAACAAAGCTGAAGGGGGCGGGAGAGTTTCAATGGAGAGGAATAAATGGGATTAGGTCAGGGGTTTCAAATAGAGTTAGAGCTAAAGAAGGAGTAGCAATAATGTTGAAGGATAAGCTATGGCAGGAAAAGAGGGACTACAAATGTATTAATTCAAGGATTATGTAGAGTAAAATAAAGATTGGATGTGAAAAGTGGGTTATAGTAAGCGTGTATGCACCTGGAGAAGAGAGAAGTGTAGAGGAGAGAGAGAGATTTTGGGAAATGTTGGGTGAATGCGTGGGGAGTTTTGATTCAAGTGTGAGAGTAATGGTGGTTGGGGATTTCAATGCTAAAGTGGGTAAAAATGTTATGGAGGGAGTAGTAGGTAAATTTGGGGTGCCAGGGGTAAATGTAAATGGGGAGCCTTTAATTGAGCTATGTGTAGAAAGAAATTTGGTAATAAGTAATACATATTTTATGAAAAAGAGGATAAATAAATATACAAGGTATGATGTAGCATGTAATGAAAGTAGTTTGTTAGATTATGTATTGGTGGATAAAAGGTTGATGGGTAGGCTCCAGGATGTACATGTTTATAGAGGGGCAACTGATATATTGGATCATTATTTAGTTGTAGCTACAGTTAGAGTAAGAGGTAGATGGGAAAAGAGGAAGGTGGCAACAACAAGTAAGAGGGAGGTGAAAGTGTATAAACTAAGGGAGGAGGAAGTTCGGGCGAGATATAAGCGACTATTGGCAGAAAGGTGGGCTAGTGCAAAGATGAGTAGTGGGGGGGGGGGGTTGAAGAGGGTTGGAATAGTTTTAAAAATGCAGTATTACAATGTGGGGCAGAAGCTTGTGGTTATAGGAGGGTGGGGGCAGGAGGAAAGAGGAGTGACTGGTGGAATGATGAAGTAAAGGGTGTGATACAAGAGAAAAAGGTAGCTTATGAGAGGTTTTTACAAAGCAGAAGTGTTATAAGAAGAGCAGAGTATATGGAGAGTAAAAGAAAGGTGAAGAGAGTGGTGAGAGAGTGCAAAAGGAGAGCAGATGATAGAGTGGGAGAGGCACTGTCAAGAAATTTTAATGAAAATAAGAAAAAATTTTGGAGTGAGTTAAACAAGTTAAGAAAGCCTAGGGAAAGTATGGATTTGTCAGTTAAAAACAGAAGGGGAGTTAGTAGATGGGGAGAGGGAGGTATTAGGTAGATGGCGAGAATATTTTGAGGAACTTTTAAATGTTGAGGAAGAAAGGGAGGCGGTAATTTCATGCACTGGCCAGGGAGGTATACCATCTTTTTTGGAGTGAAGAAGAGCAGAATGTAAGTGTGGTGGAGGTACGTGAGGCATTACGTAGAATGAAAGGGGGTAAAGCAGCTGGAACTGATGGGATCATGACAGAAATGTTAAAAGCAGGGGGGGATATAGTGTTGGAGTGGTTGGTACTTTTGTTTAATAAATGTATGAAAGAGGGGAAGGTACCTAGGGATTGGCGGAGAGCATGTATAATCCCTTTATATAAAGGGAAAGGGGACAAAAGAGATTGTAAAAATTACAGAGGAATAAGTTTACCGAGTATACCAGGAAAAGTATACGGTAGGGTTATAACTGAAAGAATTAGAGGTAAGACAGAATGTACGATTGCGGATGAGCAGGGAGGCTTCAGAGTGGGTAGGGGATGTGTAGATCAAGTGTTTACATTGAAGCACATATGTGAACAGTATTTAGATAAAGGTAGGGAAGTTTTTATTGCATTTATGGATTTAGAAAAGGCATATGATAGAGTGGATAGAGGAGCAATGTGGCAGATGTTGCAAGTATATGGAATAAGTGGTAAGTTACTAAATGCTGTTAAGAGTTTTTATGAGGATAGTGAGGCTAAGGTTAGGGTGTGTAGAAGAGAGGGAGAATACTTCCCGGTAAAAGTAGGTCTTAGACAGGGATGTGTATTGTCACCATGGTTGTTTAATAAATTTATAGATGGGGTTGTAAAAGAAGTAAATGCTAGGGTGTTCAGGAGAGGGGTGGGATTAAATTATGGGGAATCAAATTCAAAATGGGAATTGACAGTTACTTTTTGCTGATGATACTGTGCTTATGGGAGATTCTAAAGAAAAATTGCAAAGGTTAGTGGATGAATTTGGGAATGTGTGTAAAGGTAGAAAGTTGAAAGTGAACATAGAAAAGAGTAAGATGATGAGGGTATCAAATGATTTAGATAAAGAAAAATTGGATATCAAATTGGGGAGGAGGAGTATGGAAGAAGTGAATGTTTTCAGATACTTGGGAGTTGACGTGTCGGCGGATGGATTTATGAAGGATGAGGTTAATCATAGAATTGATGAGGGAAAAAAGGTGAGTGGTGCGTTGAGGTATATGTGGAGTCAAAAAACGCTATCTATGGAGGCAAAGAAGGGAATGTATGAAAGTATAGTGGTACCAACACTCTTATATGGATGTGAAGCTTGGGTGGTAAATGCAGCAGCGAGGAGATGGTTGGAGGCAGTGGAGATGTCCTGTCTAAGGGCAATGTGTGGTGTAAATATTATGCAGAAAATTCGGAGTGTGGAAATTAGGAGAAGGTGTGGAGTTAATAAAAGCATTAGTCAGAGGGCAGAAGAGGGGTTGTTGAGGTGGTTTGGTCATTTAGAGAGAATGGATCAAAGTAGAATGACATGGAAAGCATATAAATCTATAGGGGAAGGAAGGAGGGGTAGGGGTCGTCCTCGAAAGGGTTGGAGAGAGGGGGTAAGGGAGGTTTTGTGGGCGAGGGGCTTAGACTTCCAGCAAGCGTGCGTGAGCGTGTTAGATAGGAGTGAATGGAGACGAATGATACTTGGGACCTGACGATTTGTTGGAGTGTGAGCAGGGTAATATTTAGTGAAGGGATTCAGGGAAACCGGTTATTTTCATATAGTCGGACTTGAATCCTGGAAATGGGAGGTACAATGCCTGCACTTTAAAGGAGGGGTTTGGGATATTGGCAGTTTGGAGGGATATGTTGTGTATCTTTATAAGTATATGCTTCTAAACTGTTGTATTCTGAGCACCTCTGCAAAAACAGTGATAATGTGTGAGTGTGGTGAAAGTGTTGAATGATGATGAAAGCATTTTCTTTTTGGGGATTTTCTTTCTTTTTTGGGTCACCCTGCCTTGGTGGGAGACGGCCGACTTGTTGAAAAAAAAAAAAAATTCAGGAAAACCGGTTATTTTTATATAGCAGGGCTTGAGTACTGGAAATGGGAAGTACAATGCCTGCACTTTAAAGGAGGAGTTTGGGATATTGGCAGTTTGGAGGGATATGTTGTGTATCTTTATATGTATGTGTATATGCTGCTAAATTGCTGTGTTCTGGGCACCTCTGCAAAAACAGTGATTATGTGTGAGTAAGGTGAAAGTGTTGAATGATGAAAGTATTTTCTTTTTGGAGATTTTCTTTCTTCTTGGGTCACCCTGCCTCACTGGGAGATGGCCAACTTGTTAAAAAAAAAAAATATATAGTTTTATATACAGTGGACCCTCGACCAACGATATTAATCCGTTCCTGAGAGCTCATTGTTAGTCGAAATTATCGTTAGTCGAGTTAATTTTCCCCATAAGGAATAATGGAAATCAAATTAATCCGTTCCTGACACCCCAAAGTATTGGAAAAAAAATTTTACCACATGAAATATTAATTTTAATACACACAAACTGAAGAAGACATGTACAATTACATGACACTTACCTTTATTGAAGATCTGGTGATGATTGATGGGATGGGAGGAGGGGAGAGTGTGGATGGTGTTAGTGTTTAGAAGGGGAATCCCCTTCCATTAGGACTTGAGGTGTCAAGTCCTTGAGGACATTGTTTTTCCTGAACACTCTGGGAGTTTCAGAGTGATACACCAATAAAGGCTTCACTTTGCAATCACCACTAGCATTAGCACACATCAACAGAGTAAGCCTGTCTTTCATAGGCTAATGTCCTGGGAGTGCCTTTTCCTCCTGAGTAATGTAAGTTCTGCTTGGCATTTTCTTCCAAAACAGGCCTGTTTCATCACAATTAAACACTTGTTCAGGTTTCAATTCTTCACTGTATGTACTCCTTGAATTCCTGCACATATTTTTCAGCTGCTTTTTGGTCCAAACTGGCAGCCTCACCATGCCTAATCACACTATGTATGCCACTACGATTCTTAAATCTCTCAAACCAACCTTTGCTGGCCTTAAATTCACTCACATCACCACTAGTTGCAGGCATTTTTCTAATTAAATCCTCATGCAACTTCCTAGCCTTTTCACATATGATCGCTTGAGAGATGCTATCTCCTGCTATCTGTTTTTCGTTTATCCACACCAATAACAGTCTCTCAACATCTTCTATCACTTGCGATCTTAGTTTCGAAAACATAGTTGCACCTTTGGCAAGACCAGCTTCCTTGATTGCCGTTTTCTTGGCCACAATAATAGCGATGGTTGATTGGGGTTTTGTGTACAACCTGGCCAGCTCGGAGACATGCACTCCTCTTCCATACTTAGCAATGATCTATTTCTTCATATCCATAGTAATTCTCGCCCTGTAGGGTTGGCGCTAGAAGCTTTCTTGGGGCCCATGGCGACTTATTTTGCAGGTGCAATCACTAAAAACGCTGTGATAATATGAAATGTTCCGATTGTATGTTTGGATGTGACCGCGGTGGCTGGCTGGCTTGTAAACACTGGCGCGGTCAAGCCACAAGTGGATGCGTCTCGAACGGAACGAATCGTGTTGGTCAAGTTTTTTAGCGCTAGTCGAGGCAAAATTTTTGCGTTAAAATGTATCGCTAGTCGGATTTAACGTTAGACGATGCCATCGTTGGTCGAGGGTCCACTGTATAGACTAGGGCATACGAAAATCGAGGTTCCACTGTGACTAAATTTCACTAATTAATTATGCTTTTATTAAATTAAAAAACATTTACTATATTTTTTCTGAAATACAGTAATTGTTTATTTTCTACAAGGGGCACTCATCGAGGATACAGCAGTCCATCTGCTGCAAGTAGGTCCTTCTGTGATAATATAAATCAAGTTATTAGCTATTATTCTCACTTACCTTGTGGTGTAATTCCACATCAGTTATTCTTGTTTAAAGTAGTATATATTTTCTTACAATCGTGCAATTATGGTTGAGGGTAAAATAGAAAACAACTGGAGCTTCACACTACTGGTTGCCACTCATGGATCCACAGGCAACTCTGTAGAACCTCTAATAAAAATTTTCCTAAGGTAGTGTGACAGCTAATGCAATTATGTCAATGATAAGTTGGATACAGATAATGATTTCTTTTTCTATTCTAGAAGCAAATTTTGAAAAAAAAAAAAAAAAATATCCACGTAATTTAAGCCAAAAGAAATACTGATTTATTAGTCCTGGATCATGCAAAGGAAACCAGGCTCCTAAGGAAAACCTCACTTAAACCCTCCACCCACAGAGAGGTGACCTAGCATCAAGGGATGGGGGAAGGGGGAGGGAAATTTATGTAATACAGTAGTATGTTACAATGCAATTCTTTATGACTTCTTACCAAAATATCCCCTTCCTGGGGGATGTCAACAATTTTGTACTTTTCCTCCGCATTGTGTCGTATAGTACCATCTGAACATAAAACCCATGAATGAGCATCTTCTCCCAAGGGAACTTTGTTTAAGTTGGTGTTGCGCATTGCAATCCCCACACCCCATATACCTGCAAATATTGTAACAAATATAAGAAGATATAAACAATATTACTCATCCTTTCAACCATCTGCCCAAGCAATCATCTCTATTTGCACAAAATACTCATTTACTGAGAGAGAAATACTATAGTTAAGTTCTGCCTTCTCTAGCAGTAAAAAATGCAAGCAGGTCTTTCTAGTACCAAATCCTTTCTATTTCTTTAAAAGTAAGATTCTTTGCAACAATTTCACATAATGCCTGGTACTAAATTGAAAAAATAAGAAAAACCACTAACCTGACTGCTGCAGTTTAACCTCAAAATAGGCTTTGTTTTGTAGAATTGGAATGTTACCAAGTGCACCACCACTACCACAAATTCGTATTCCATTTTTCACAATTACTACTTCATGACCTGAAATGAAATAGGATTATAAGGCCTCACAATATAATAATAATATCTATTTCTACAAGTACATGTACAAGGTATACAGGCCTAGCTGATACCAGTTTACATGGAGTTTACCTGGAGAGAGTTCCGGGGGTCAACGCCCCCGCAGCCTGGTCTGTGACCAGCACTCATGGTGGATCAGAGCCTGATCGACCAGGCTGTTACTGCTGGCTGCACGCGATCCAACATATGAGCCACAGCCTGGCTCGTCGGGTACCGACTTTAGGTACTTGTCCAGCGCCTGCTTGAAGACAGCCAGGGGTCTATTGGTAATCCCCTTATGTATGCTGGGAGGCAGTTGAACAGTCTCGTGCCCCTGACACTTACTGTGTTGTCTCTTAACGTGCTAGTGGCACCCCTGCTTTTCATTGGGGGATGTTGCATCGTCTGCAGAGTCTTTTGCTTTTGTAGTGAGTGATTTTCATGTGCAAGTTCGGTACTAGTCCCTCTAGGATTTTCCAGGTGTATATAATCATGAATCTCTCCTGCCTGTGTTCCAGGGAGTACAGGTTCAGGAACTTCAAGCCCTCCCAGTAACTGAGGTGTTTTATCTCCGTTATGCATGCCGTGAAGGTTCTCTGCATTTTCTAGGTCAGCAATTTCACCTGCCTTGAAAGGTGCTGTTAGTATGCAGCAATATTCCTGCCTAGATAGAACAAGTGACTAGAAGAGTGTCATCATGGGCTTGGCATCCCTAGTTTTGAAGGTTCTCACTATCCATCCTGTCATTTTTCTAGCAGATGTGATTGATACAATGTTATGGTCCTTGAAAGTGCGATCCTCCGACACGATTACTCCCAGGTCTTTGATGGTACTAGTTTTTCGCTCTATTCTAGGGCTGGAATTTGTATTATACTCTGATGAAGTTTTTATTTCCTCATGTTTACCATATCGGGGTAATTGAAATTTCTCATCGTTGAACTTCATATTGCTTTCTGCAGCCCACTGAAAGATTTGTTTGATGTCCACCTGGAGCCTTGCAGTGTCTGCAATGGAAGACATTATCATGCAAATTCGGGCGTCATCTGCAAAGGAAGACACGGTGCTGTGGCTGACATCCTTGTCTATGTCAGATATGAGGACGAGAAACAAGATGGGAGAGAGTATTGTGCCTTGTGGAACAGAGCTTTTCACCGTAGCCGCCTCAGACTTTACTCTGTTGACTACTACTTTGTGTTCTGTTTGTGAGGAAATTATAGATCCATCTACCAACTTTTCCTGTTATTCCTTTAGCATGCATTTTGTGCGCTATTACGCCATGGTCACACTTGTCGAAGGCTTTTGCAAAGTCTGTGTATATTACATCTGTATTCTTTTTGTCTTCTGGTGTATCTAGGACCTTGTCATAGTGATCCAGTAGAAAGTCCCTTGTTATGCAGAGCATTTTGGGCAAACTAGGTCAATTTTGTCCCAGGACAAAAATCAAGTGAAAATGAAAAATGCAAATGTTTATTTCCTTGCAAAGCTTACATTGTGTGGTTTACAAACTATAAAATATTAATTACAAAGAAGGCCTCTTGCATGCCTAGGCATTTCAGACAGACTAATCCTAATTCTTACTCTACATTGACATTTTATGGAGCAGTACATTTTAATGTACCTTATTGTATACTAGGTAATTGAAGTGATTTATTAGATTTATAATAATGAGGTAGTACAAAACATATAACAATATTACAATTAGTACTTTTAGTAATAGAAATGGTTAAGTCTTGGCATTATACACTGTTTCTATTAAAGCTCTTATATTGGGAGAGTATCTTAGGCCCACACCAGTCTACTAACACCCAGATTCATGAAATTGTAATAACACTATTTCAAACAAACCATACCATGGGCAGGGTTTGAACTCGTGGTTAAAGAGTCATAGAACTCCAGACCAGTGGTTAACGTGTCGTCTGGAGTTTTATGACTAATCGCAAGTTCAAGCCCCACCCGTGGTATGGTTTACTAACACCCAGGTACCCATTTTACTGATGGGTGAACAGGGACAGCAAGTGTCTTATGGAAACATATCCAAATGTTTTACAGCCATACTGGGGGATTGATTGATCCCCAGACCTCAGTGTGTGAGCCAAGTGCTCTAGCAATCAAGCTACGGGACACCATATCACTAATAAACCCTGCCCTCCCAGGCAATACAAAATACTGTACTGTACAGTTCAAAGAAACTTGAATAATTTAGAGATACTACTATAAGTGTACTGATATACTCCTATGCTAATGTGACAAGAAATGTGCCAGATGAAGCAAGCCTAAAATATCTACAGACAGATTTTTCGCATACTGTACAGTACTTATAATGCTAGTTGTCTGTTTTTCACATGCTTCTAATAATGACTTTAAAATGTGACTATTCTCATAGATGGTCAGAAACTTGTTCAAATGAATTATGATTTTTTGCCACCCTGTGGCCTTTTCACTTGCAAGCTGTAAATATTTTTTTTAGAAAATATAATTATACACACAATGTGTTAGGTTTTAAAAGGTTAGGTTGCATTAGGTGAAGTGACACGAAGCATACCAGTTTGCTAATAGTTTATAAAACAATTATCCACAACCTTACTGCAGAAGTGGCAAGCATTAGTAGCATCTTCAGGTCACATCTGAAGAATCTGGGTTCTATCCCAGCACGAGGGAAAATCTTGAATATGTTTCCTGTACCTGTTGCCTTGTTTCACCTAGAAAAAAGTAGAAATCTGGGCCTGTAGCCAATTACTGTGGATAACATCATAGGGTGTAGGATCAAACAGTCCAGTGGAAATAAGCCAGACAGTGGCTTTACTGGGTTATTCTAGATTGGTAACCTTCTGGGAAAATAATCCAAATAAAATTTTCTAACAATGTCAAATAGTTACCTCCAGGTCCAGGTAATAGTAAGTTTAGATGAACTAATAACTAAAACATACAGTAGTCAAACACTCCTCAATTATTCATGAACGTGAATTGACAGTTCATGCCTGCAATATTCCTTCTCCAAGAATTCAGGAACTTGGCAATGACTGACAATTCTTGTGACTTAGGTACATCAAAAGTTGTTCTCTAGTGGACTTGTGTCTTAGATGCTAAAGCATTTGAGAGAACAAATGACTTGAAATTATTTACCATATTAATAAAAAATATGGTACAGTTGCAGGTTTTACTACTAAAAAAATATTACAGTTAGTAAGTTTATTTAGGCACAGGTACACATAAGTATAATTATCATATATAGTGTAAAATACTTAAGATAACCCAAAAAAGTCAGACAACTCTATTATATTAAACTTAGTATTGAAATAACCAAATTTCATCTATACAGTATCATTTATTCTGCCTGAAATGCTCAGTATAACCAGAGGAATACTCTAAAGTAAGAGGAGATAAAAATTTGTTCATATTTTTAACCTGGGGGGTTAGCCATCCAGGATAACCCAATAAAGTTAGTATATGGAAATAAATGGTATAAAATACCGACACAATGGAAATATAAACACTTATGTAGTATAATATGATCCTTTATTGACAGCGTTTCGCCCACATAGTGAGAGATAAGATAAGATTTCGTTCGGATTTTTAACCCCGGAGGGTTAGCCACCCAGGATAACCCAAGAAAGTCAGTGCGTCATCGAGGACTGTCTAACTTATTTCCATTGGGGTCCTTAATCTTGTCCCCCAGGATGCGACCCACACCAGTCGACTAACACCCAGGTACCTATTTGCTGCTGGGTGAACAGGACAACAGGTGTAAAGAAACGTGTCGAAATGTTTCCACCCACCGGGAATCAAACCCGGGCCCTTCGTCTGTGAAGCAGGAGCTTTAGCCACCAGGCCACCGGGCCACCTAGTGGGCTTTATCAAGTCATTTGTGACTTGATAAAGCCCACTGCATGGGCAAAATATTGCCAATAAAGGATCACATTATACTGCTTAAGTGTTTATATTTCCAAAGTCAGTAGTATATCATTGGGGGGACTGTCTTATTTCCAGTGGGGTCTAATCTTGTCCCCCCCCCAGGATGCAACCCACAACGGTCAGCTAACACAGAGGTAGCAAGTGTAAAGACACATGCCCAGTGTAAATACCTTTGTAACTTGACATGATTGTGACCAGACCTACCTGGAGTTCATTACCTTTGTAAATTGTGAGTTCATTACCTTTGTAAATTGTGAATTCATTACCTCTGTAACTTGCTCAGCTATCAAAACTTTGGGGTCCAGTCCCTGGACCAATTATGTACCTCTGTAATCTTTTGACTACCGCCCACAGGATGGGTATGGGGTGCATAATAAACATATTAAACTAACTAAACAATGTTTCACCCACATAGGGAAACAATCCCGGTCTCAGTGTGTGGACTGAGAATGCTACCAACCAAGCCAGAAACCTAATTTTGTAACAACTGTATACATACTTTCCGGTATAAAATTTATTTATTTGATGGTAACACTGGCAGACTATCACGTCCCTCTACCTACGATGAGACAAACTACCCACAACCCTGACAACAACAACACTCACTATTGCAACAACCCTGACAACAAGAACCACTATTGCAACAACCGTGACAACAACCAGAACCACTATTGCAACAACCGTGATAACCAGAACCACTAATGCAACAACCGTGATAACAAGAACCACTAATGCAACAACCGTGATAACAAGAACCACTATTGCAACAACCGTGACAACAACATTATTACAACTGTGACAATAGCCACTCTTGCAACTGTGACAACACTCACTGTTGCAACAACTGTGACAACACCCATTATTGCAACAACTGTTACAACACCCATTATTGCAACTGTGACAACATTATTGCAACTGTGACAACATTATTGCAACTGTGACAACATTATTGCAACTGTGACAACATTATTGCAACAACTGTGACAACATTATTGCAACTGTAACAACAACATTACTGCAACAACTGTAACAACAACATTACTGCAACAACTGTAACAACAACATTACTGCAACAACTGTAACAACAACATTACTGCAACAACTGTAACAACAACATTACTGCAACAACTGTAACAACAACATTACTGCAACAACTGTAACAACAACATTACTGCAACAACTGTAACAACAACATTACTGCAACAACTGTAACAACAACATTACTGCAACAACTGTAACAACAACATTACTGCAACAACTGTGACAACATTATTGCAACAACTGTAACATTACTGCAACAACTGACAACATTATTGCAACAAGTGTGAGAACATTACTGCAACAACTGTGACAACAACATTATTGCAACAACAGTACACATCAGTGTTACACGGTACCGTGTTAAGAAGGCACACTGGGGTGTGGGTTTCCTTCCAGCTGTGATACATACTCACCCATGTAGCCAGTGTCGAGTATTACAGTGGGTGTTGTCCTGGGGGGTAGACTGGGGCTGGGTGCTGTGCCACACAGGTGACGGAAACAGCACAGATACACAGCCATATTGCACAGCTGCTGCAACACTACCACTGCTGCTGCTGCTGCAACACTACCACTGCTGCTGCTGCTGCAACACTACCACTGCTGCTGCTGCTGTAACACTACCACTGCTGCCACTTCCATCTGCCCTTTAAACACATACCTTCATCCTATTCGAGGCTTTTTGATTCAAGGATTTGGAGCAGCTCTCCCCTTGGTATCAAATTACCCCAATGGAAATAAGCTAAGGGCCCCAATGGAAGTAAATCACTTTATCTGACATTATTGGGGGGTTATCCTAAGTAATTTACAATATATATGATAATTGTACTGATGTGTATATGTCTAAATAAACTTATTTACTTTCGAGTTTAGCGCTGTTCATATATAGTTTTATTATAAGTTTCTTATCCCCTCAAGGAAGGTTCCTTGATGTTGGTGAGGGGCTCTTGATTTAGGGAATTGGATTTGTGCTCCAGTTCCCCGAATTAAGCCTGAATGCCTTCCACATCCTCCCCCCAGGCGCTGTATAATCCTCTGGGGTTTAGCGCTTCCCCCTTGATTATAATAATAAGTTTCTTAGCCTCGAAAGTAAGTTTCTGTACCCTCCATGTATACTTAAATATTTACATTGGTCTTATAAGTTTATTTAAGTACACTTACACAAATTTAGGTGATTACAGTTATCATACATACTAATGTGTGTGAATTACCCACCAGGATAACCAAAAAAAAAGTCAAAGTACATTATTGTAATATTTAACGTAGGATAAGAACATAAGAAAGGAGGAACACTGCAGCAGGCCTGTTGGCCCATACTAGGCAGGTCCTTTACAATTCATCCCACTAACAAAACATTTGCCCAACCCAATTTTCAATGCCACCCAAGAAATAAGCTCTGATGTGAAAGTCCCACTCAAATCCAACCCCTCCCACTCATGTACTTATCCAACCTAAATTTGAAACTACCCAATGTCCTAGCCTCAATAACCCAACTAGGTAGACTGTTCCACTCATCAACTACCCTATTTCCAAACCAATACTTTCCTATGTCCTTTCTAAATCTAAACTTATCTAATTTAAATCCATTACTGCGGGTTCTCTCTTGGAGAGACATCCTCAAGACCTTATTACTATCCCCTTTATTAATACCTATCTTCCACTTATACACTTCGATCAGGTCTCCCCTCATTCTTCGTCTAACAAGTAAATGTAACTTAAGAGTCTTCAATCTTTCTTCATAAGGAAGATTTCTAATGCTATGTATTAATTTCCCCTCAAGGAAGGTTCCTTGATGTTGGTGAGGGGCTCTTGATTTAGGGAATTGGATCTGTGCTCCAGTTCCCCGAATTAAGCCTGAATGCCTTCCACATCCCCCCCCCAGGCGCTGTATAATCTTCCGGGTTTAGCGCTTCCCCTTGATTATAATAATAATATGTATTAATTTAGTCATCCTACGCTGAATGTTTTCTAACGAATTTATGTCCATTCTGTAATATGGAGACCAGAACTGAGCTGCATAAGTCACGTGTTCACCTCATCACCCTCTCTACAGCCCTTCAACACTCTCCAGCACCATTCTCCTGCCTCCTACAGCGTCCCTACGCCCTTCTCAGCTACAAGCAAGTAGAGTTCCTCCAAGAAGTTCTACCTGGGCTTAACCTTAACGTGGGAACCCAGTTGGCTTAGCCCCTAAGCCAGCAAAGTTCAGCGTCTACGGCAGCTCGTGACTCATCATAGTGTCTACTACTACTCAGCACCTACGTATCTCCAGCCAGTGCAGTTTTTTTTTTTTTTTTTTTTTTTTTTTTTTTTTTTTTTTTTTTGTGTTGCCCAGTTTAAAAATCTTTTTTTTCCCTTTCCCTTGTTGTTTTATTCCCAGTTCATCACCAGTTCTGTTTTCCCAGTGATTTGTTACAGTAAAACTTACTCGTCCCAGTTCAAAGTTTCACTTGCTTGTTTTTAGCAACGTCTGAGTAGTGCAGTAAATGTTTTGTTCTCCGTGTGCTGCAAGCCGCAGTCAGTCAGCGCCCAGACACGCTTGCCAGTGTAAACAACCATACACCAGCTCTGGTTCACGCCGGTATCCACGTCTCTTAACTTCTTATACCTCCACAGAGTTACTCCGGTCTTTCCTGTTCTTCCCAAGTCTTTTCTGATATTTTTTCTACGACATTGAAGCCCCATAGCAGTATACAAATGCACGAGGTGTGTAGTGTTACTGGAGCGTCACTGAAAGTTCCAGGACCTGCCGTACCTTCGTCCATCTGCACTCAAAGTTAAGTAAACAGTGACTTACCTAGCATTTCCTAATATTTTGTGACATTATTTAACTGTCCTGCACCAATACAGTTAGTTACTGAAGCCATACTTCAGTAAATTGTTCAGTGTCATCAGTGCACATTTTGCCATTTACCTACAGCTTATTAAATTTTGTAAATTTATTTTTGCACTCCTACATTTTAAATTCCAGTTTTTTTTTTATTATTCTGCTTCTTGCACCTCAGTTATTGATTTAAATTGTTCAGTGTTGACCATTTATACAATTTACCTCCTCATACAGTTTTCATGTAATTCCTAGCTGTTATTTTTTTCTAGTTGCACCTGCAAGTTAGCCACAGATTGTTGACACCCTTGCACTGTTTTGTTTGTTAGTTCTTTTTTTTTTTTTTTAATAAGTGTAATCTTCAAGTACTTAAAGTATTAGTATATATCTACCTCTGTCCACCCACAAATTTTTTTCTGTTTTTGTCTAGCCATTAAATTTTTTTTTTTTTTCTGTTTCTTACTTTATTTTTGCGTTACGGTTACATATATTCGTATTAAGCTTTTGACTTCAAAACTTCCAAGAAATCGTTGAACTGACACGATTGCAAATAAACCATACCCAAGGCGCAGATTGAACCTGCAGTAATCTCCAGTAGTCTCAAAACTCCAGCCCTGTTCACTGCCGTAGCCAAATCTACACCATTGCTTTAGGCCAACACAGATTCATCCAATCTTAGTGTATTTAATAAGCATCCAATAGGCCAAGGTTAGCACAGGCACCTTCTGTGACCACAAATGCAGATTTTTACAGACGATCTCCAGCTAAGCGTGGCGTGAACTCTAGCTCAAGTCCCTTCTGCCGTAACTGACTTAAGAAATCGTTGCCAAGTTCCAAATAAACCTTACCCGGCGGGATTGAACCCGCGGTCATGAGCTCAAAACTCCGCCCGCATGACTGACCAGCTACCACAAGATTCATCCAACTAGGTATATTTCACACCAGAAGGTTAGCACAGGCACTGTGACCACAAATGCAGTTTTTACAGAATCTCCAGCTAGCGTGGCGTGAATCTCAGCTCAAGTCCCTTCTGCCGCAACATGCTTAAGAATACTCGATTGCAAATAGCCCATACCCCGGCCGTTGAACCCAGCGTCATAGTCTCAAAACTAGCCCGTCGTTACCACTAGGCCAGCTAGCCACAATAAGATTCATCCAACTAGGTATATTTCTACACCATAGGAAGGTTAGCACAGGCACCTCTGTGACCACAAATGCAAGTTTTTACAGACGAATCTCCAGCTAGCGTGGCCGTGACGAACTCTAGCTCAAGTCCCTTCACTGCCGTCAACATGACTTAAGAAATCGTAATGACACGATTGCAAATAAACCATACCCCCGGCCGGGATTGAACCCGCGGTCATAGAGTCTCAAAACTCCAGCCCGTCGCGTTAGCCACTAGACCAGCTAGCCACAATAAGATTCATCCAACTAGGTATATTTCTACACCATAGGAAGGTTAGCACAGGCACCTCTGTGACCACAAATGCAAGTTTTTACAGACGAATCTCCAGCTAGCGTGGCCGTGACGAACTCTAGCTCAAGTCCCTTCACTGCCGTCAACATGACTTAAGAAATCGTAATGACACGATTGCAAATAAACCATACCCCCGGCCGGGATTGAACCCGCGGTCATAGAGTCTCAAAACTCCAGCCCGTCGCGTTAGCCACTAGACCAGCTAGCCACAATAAGATTCATCCAACTAGGTATATTTCTACACCATAGGAAGGTTAGCACAGGCACCTCTGTGACCACAAATGCAAGTTTTTACAGACGAATCTCCAGCTAGCGTGGCCGTGACGAACTCTAGCTCAAGTCCCTTCACTGCCGTCAACATGACTTAAGAAATCGTAATGACACGATTGCAAATAAACCATACCCCCGGCCGGGATTGAACCCGCGGTCATAGAGTCTCAAAACTCCAGCCCGTCGCGTTAGCCACTAGACCAGCTAGCCACAATAAGATTCATCCAACTAGGTATATTTCTACACCATAGGAAGGTTAGCACAGGCACCTCTGTGACCACAAATGCAAGTTTTTACAGACGAATCTCCAGCTAGCGTGGCCGTGACGAACTCTAGCTCAAGTCCCTTCACTGCCGTCAACATGACTTAAGAAATCGTAATGACACGATTGCAAATAAACCATACCCCCGGCCGGGATTGAACCCGCGGTCATAGAGTCTCAAAACTCCAGCCCGTCGCGTTAGCCACTAGACCAGCTAGCCACAATAAGATTCATCCAACTAGGTATATTTCTACACCATAGGAAGGTTAGCACAGGCACCTCTGTGACCACAAATGCAAGTTTTTACAGACGAATCTCCAGCTAGCGTGGCCGTGACGAACTCTAGCTCAAGTCCCTTCACTGCCGTCAACATGACTTAAGAAATCGTAATGACACGATTGCAAATAAACCATACCCCCGGCCGGGATTGAACCCGCGGTCATAGAGTCTCAAAACTCCAGCCCGTCGCGTTAGCCACTATGTTTTATCAGTGAATATTCACCTATGTGCATTGCTTTTTGCTATTTTATATACCCAAGTCATTGAGTGTATTTTTGGGAACCTGCTTATTTACCATTAATTACCAAAATTCCTTGTGAAGTTAATTAATTTTGACCTTGAGATTGTGCAAATTTTTTTTTTTTCCTTTTTGCCAGTGTACACCCTGCTAACACCAGTTAACTTTTGCCATATTCTTGAATTTAATAATTTGCATTTTTATTAATTTTATTTTGTGTGCAATATAGCAATTCTGGTCAGTGTATTTTTCTTTTGAGTGTGATTTTTGGCACTATTCCATACTCTGATATCTTTTTTGTGCCAACTTCCCTTGTGCAAGTGAATTACCTTTTTTTTTTGCGTTTCAATTTGCTACTGCTAGCACCCGCAATCTTTTTAAACTGTGCTTGCAGCACAGTTTAGTGTTGTGTAGTACCTGATTTATTTTAATTTTGTGCAATTTTTGCTACCAGTGTTTACAGTTCAACTCCTTTTCATAAATTTTGTTGCCAGATTCCTGGTGAAATTATTGACTATCCTTAGCTTCATTTTGTGCACTTCCCTGTAGTACATTCACTTGCATACATCTCTTATTTTGTTTCAGAGTGTATCACTATTTCCCTTTTTATTGTTGTTTTGCTCAAATTATTTCTATCACTAAGCAGTTTACCTAGTACTGTGGTGCTGAGTTCTCTTTGACTCTGTTTTGAATTGTAGCCAGTGCATACCATTTCTTGCTCTGACCTGTTTACCATCTTCGTGACCTACTTGCATTTCAACAATCGACGTCATGACTAAGACACGCAGTGGCCATGCCGTTACCCCAGATTCTGCTGGTGCCAGCAATGGTGCCTCAGCCAGCGTGAGCACGCGGCAGGGCATCGAAGCCCCAGCGACAGTTGGTCAACTTGTGGCTCAAGCCTCGACCACCAGTGGGCCGGCTCGTCGTCCACACCTGACCCTTATTTTTGACGGTCGTGCAAATAGTTTAGAGCCATGGCTGCAGTCAGTCGAGGCGACTGTTCAGGCTCTATTTGATAGCCCAACAGATACACAGTACATTCGTGCTGCTGTTGCAGCAGTGGATCTCACCCAGGGTGATATAGGTGCCTTTGTGCAGCTCAAGCGCGTTTGTAAGATTCAGTCTTGGGGTGAACTTAAGGAGGAATTTAGGCGTTATTTTCGGCGTAGTCGCCAACGCCATTACATTGACATCGTTACCAGCGTCTTGGCCGAATGTCAATACCGGCACGAAAGCCCCCTGGCTTGCGTTTGCCGTTTCGAGCAAGCCGCCACGGACTTTACTGATGCCGTCAACTCCACTAAGTGGGCGGATGGTGATGGCCGTATGGCTATTAAAGACATCATCCCCATGCTGGCTGTCGGCATCATGCGGAGGGATTCCGCCCCTAACCTCTGGGCTGCCATTGATGCGCTAGGACTCGGCCCTCAGCACGACGTCCTGGGTGCATATGACGCCATCGACTCGCTCAAGCCGCCTTCCGAGCAAGGCAAGGTTTGCCGCTTTGCGGATGATCCCCTACCCATCCTTGCAGCGCCGTCCGCAGTGACCCCGCGGTCGCAGCCGGAAGTCACTTTTGCTGCTGCTGTCAGACAGCCAACCCACAAAGGTTCTAACCCCAGTCCCACTAATACGCGCCTAAGTAAAAATAGCGACCACAGTAACAACAGTCGGTCTTATACAAAAAAGCAGTCATCGACTTCCTGGACCAGGGCGAAACGTCGCCAGCAGACACCACCCCCAACCTCACCCGCTAAGCGTGTAGTGACTTGTTTTAACTGTGGCAAACGAGGGCACTACCGATCTGAGTGTTACAAACTTAAGTCCCCGCAAAGTAACCGTCACAGTCCCCACGCTCAGTATCAAGGTAACCGTCACCGTCCCCATGCCCAGTCTCGCGAGGGAATCTGTGTTTACCACAATACTTCCAGTCATACCTCCCATGAGTGTAACAAGCTGCGAAGTATGCTGACAGCTGAGTGGAGCAAGCAGTCGTCGCGCAATGCACATGCTCGTAGAAGCCCTTCCACTAGTTCGGGGGAAGAGGCGCGTCCGCAAAACCAGCGAAAGACGTAGTAACCCTGTCGGAGTCGCTGTATTCCGTCCCTGTCCGCAATGCATTCGCCGCCCTGGGCAGTGATACGCTTGCCGACAGTGAGGAAACCGAGTGTCTTGACGTTGTTGCTGAGACTCTTACCGTACCTTCCAGGTCGAGCCTCGTCAACAAGTGTCGAGCCTCGAGCAGCTGTGACTCCGGGGATCTCGTCGGCCTGTCATGCCTTCATGTTCGGTATGACAACCCATGTGGACCGCTCATCGAGTCCACTGTCCACAATAAGCCTGTTCAGCTTTTCCTAGACACAGGTTCGGTGGTTAACATTGTCCGCTCCACCTTTTTCCGAGACATTGGCCTTCACGCGGCCATGTTGACAGAGCCATCTGCCATTCAGACCTTGAGAGGAGTCTCAGGTAAACCGCTGACGGTTCGCGGTCGCACAACGCTAGAATTTGTGGTCCAGGGTCACAAGCTGTCCGCAAAATTCTTAGTCGTAGATGGTATTGTTTTCCATGGTGACCTGCTCATAGGGTTCAAAACCATGGCAGATCTTAGGATCCGTTTAGATCCAGCTGAGTGGAAAGCGGAATTCAACGGAGTGGATGTGCCCTTCTGGGGCGTGCGCTTAGGATCCACTACGTGCTACTCCGTCTCAGAGTACGCACAGTGCCTAGAATCGTTGGAAACTGGTGGTTTCCATAGCACATTCTCCCCGGGGTCGGTCTCTCGTCCTGATCGACCTCGTAGTAGAGCTCGTTGCCCATCACCTCCTGGCCATCAGCGCATAGTTACCAGTGAAACCCAGTCTGGGGACGCCCAGTCTAACCTTCACTCTAACTCTGACGCTGTTGTAGAGACCAGCAGTTGTCAAGCCGCAGTATCCCTGTCGGCAGGCGACTGTCTGACTCGTGTCATGGCATCAGCGAGCAGAGTTACTGCTTGTACAAAGTATGACGTCACTTTGTCAGCTAACTCGCTCACTCCTGTTACGGTGTACGTGAGCAGAGCTTTTGAAGGAGACCATGTGCTGGTTGACAACGACACATGCCGAGTCAAGGGCCTCTCCCTTGAACCATCCTTGCACACAGTGCAACGTGGTAAGTTGCAAGTCCTTGTTGTCAACATGCATAGTCGAGAATTTCCCCTGCGGAAGAATACCTCACTTGTTGACCTTGTCAGATTCCCTCTCCCGGTGAGAGTGGAGGGTGAAGCCCCAGCTGACTTCCTTGTGAGTGCAGTTCTCCCAGGCGAGTCTGCTGCTGACTCTTCCAACACCCGGCCAGTGCAGGAAGATGATCTAGCTTTGACAGACTATCCTGAAGAGGTTCCAAAACTTCTCCAGGTTCTCAATCGTGCACGTTCTGCAGTTGCACTAGATGGTGAGTCAATGGGTTTGACCCCACTGATCTCTCACCGTATTCCACTTGACAAAGGTACTAAACCCATTTATGTACCTGCGTATCGCCTGCCACATGCGCAAAGAGTCTTCGCCGAAGAACTCATTACACGGATGCTCCGTGATGGAGTTATTGAGGAGTCCACTTCCCCGTGGAATGCTCCCCTTATTCTGGTTCCCAAGAAAGACGGAACCTGGCGCCCTGTTATCGATTACAGGAAACTGAATGCATGTACCATCCCAGACCGTTTTCCATTGCCAGTTCTGAACGACCTGTTGCAGAACATCGGCGATAATAAGGTCTTTTCAACTCTTGATCTTCTTCAAGGGTTCTGGCAGATCCCCCTCGATGATGAGAGTAGAGAGTTGACAGCTTTCTCTACTCCAACTGGTCATTACCAGTTCAGGAGGATGCCCTTCGGCTTGCGCGGAAGCCCAATCACGTTTAGTCGTTTGATGACGACAATTTTCCGTACCCTCCTAGGTGGCACGCTCATGGTCTACCTGGATGATCTCATAGTCATGTCGCAAGATGTCCCGTCACATCTTGAGAAACTTGACAGGGTATTGGACAGGCTAGCTCAGGCAAATCTTAAGGTAAAGCTCTCCAAATGTCATTTCCTCCGGAAGGAAATAAAATTTCTGGGTCACGTAGTAACTCAGAATGGCATAAAGACGGACGAGTCTAAAATCTCGGCCGTGCAGAAATTCCCCAGACCCATGACGGCGGATGCAGTCCGGTCCTTCATAGGCCTGGCGGGTTTCTACCGCACCTTTATCGCAGGTTTCTCCACCATTGCGGCACCCCTGACACGCTTACTCAAGAAGGATGCCCCTTTTGAGTGGACGTGCGATCAGGAACGAGCTTTTGTCATTCTTAAGAACAAGTTAACATCAGCCCCAACCCTTAGATTCCCTGATTTCACCAAGGCATTTACCTTGACGACTGATGCCAGCAAAGTTGGCATCGGTGCAGTCTTGTCACAAGAATCTAATGGGAAGCAACAGCCTATTGCCTATGCTAGCCGTGTTCTTACTAAAGCGGAAGTCAATTATTCAGTGACAGAGCTAGAAGCTTTAGCCATTGTATGGGCCCTGAGTCATTTTCGGGATATCATCTATCATTATCCTATCAAGATTTATACAGATCATTTACCCTTATTGGCCCTTTTTGCAAATAAGAACCTCTCGGGAAAGCATGCTCGGTGGTCGCTCACGTTCAATGACTACAACCCTGAAATTTGCTATGTCCCAGGTAAGCAAAATGTTGTAGCTGACGCCCTGTCGAGACATATAGCATTCGTGAGTGTCGGCAATTCGTTCTCTGTTGAGGATCTCGAGAGAGCCCAACGACAGGACCCTGTGTGGTCTCCAGTCCTTCGTTTCCTTACCAAGGAGGACGTTGACTTACAGGTCAAGTCTCCCGTTCCACTGAAGGATTTAGTGGTCAACCAAGGAGTACTGTGCCGTGTTGCACAGCTGGTGGACCCCGGCAGAACCGTATACCAACTGGTGATACCAGAGTCCATGATACCAGCTACTCTTAGGTTGATCCACAATGTCCCAGGTGTAGCGCACCCCGGGAAGGACCGCAGTATCAAACAGGCACGAATGAAATATTTCTGGCCTAAGATGGCATCGGACATTGCCAAGCATGTACACCAGTGTGTTGTCTGCCTACAGCACAAGGGTACCATTACAGGTCCTAACCCCATTCTAAAGTATCCCATTACAAAGGAGCCCTGGGAGAGAACTTCTGTCGACCTGTTGACGAACTTCTCGACCTCGGAGAAGGGAAATAAGCACCTGCTTGTAATGGTAGATAACTTGACGCGGTACAGTGAATTAGTACCCATTCCTGATAAAACCGCTGAAACGGTCGCTAGTGCTTTCCGTGAGCATGTTGTTCTTCGTCATACTTGCCCACGTGTCCTTCTGTCAGACAATGGGTCTGAGTTTATAAATGGCATAATGCAGGATCTTTGCTCCAGATTCAACATTCACCAAGCGCCAGTAGCTCCACGCCACCCTGCGAGTAATGGTCTTGCTGAACGTACAAATCGCAAAGTCCTGGAGGTGCTCAGAGTAACCGTTAACCCAAGTTGTACTACATGGGATGAGGCTATCCCAGACGTTCAGTGTACATTAAATTCCTCCCTCAACAGCTCGATCGGTGAGACACCTCATTTTGCTTTGTATGGCTATGACAAGCGCTTACCATATGAAATTCTGTTTACTCCACCTAGACCTACTTACGATACTGATAACCCCAGTGTAGTAAAGATGAGGACAACGCAGCTTGTCTTCCAGCGGGTACGAGAGAACCTTATGAAAGCTACTGATAGGTTCACGTCAGAGCGCAATGCCCGCGCCAAGGAAAGCAAAGTGGAACCAGGTTGCAAAGTTATGTTGCTCAACCCAGTGCAGACCCCAGGTATGCACAAACTTGTCCCAAAGTTTGTGGGTCCTTACCGTGTCCTACGACAGCTCCGTGGCAATAAGTTCGAGGTGAGGGAGATTGCTACGGGAATTATCAAGGAAGCCCACCTTGATCACATGAAGTATGTGGACCATATGCAGGCCGAAGTAGAGCTGGAGGCGCGTGCGTTGCAACGCCACGATCAGACTAATGTTAGGGACAAACCGTCTACCCCTTCTCCCACTACTGCTGGTACGGAAGACGGCCCAGTAAGGCTCCATACTTATGGCCTGCGACCCAGGACAACAGTACATTTCTGTGACATTGACGTACCTACTGACTTGTCCGACTCCTACGCTAGTTATGCTAATTGTTTGCTTGCAGAAATGGGTATAAATGCACACACATTGTATAGCTAGTCGATAATAGAGTCAGGGTGGACAACATCATGTAATTATGTAAATACTTTTAGAAGGGTACCCAGAGTGTAATGAATTCCATGGATATAGTATTATTGTATGTATGTGCACCAGTGTTTTTTCTACTAAAGAAAAAAAGCCTGTATTACGGTCAGGGCAGTGCTGCCCTCTGAGTTACATGTCACACCTTAGGAAATGCTACTGTCAGTCATTGTTTGCAGATGTGAGCGTGCAACAACGTTAGTAGACGAGTGGTCAACTGATGTTCAGCCCTGCGGACAACCTGTATATAGAAGATTTTAGTTCCAGTGCTGACGTCTCCCGGCTCTCTACTCGATGAAACAGCGCGGGCAAACCAGTTTTCTCTTCCCCTGGATGGGAGAGTTTTTTTTTTTGCCTGTTGCATTTTTTTGTCCATTTTTTATTTACTAGTGAGCGAAAGCCAGTCCCTCTCTGGGGTAGCTAGTGTAATTCCTTTATACCTATGGGCCCACCAGTATTGTCGCGTCGGGACGACGCGAGGTGCGTGGCCGAGCAAATGTAGACAGCCTGTACTGGCAGAGCACACAGCCTAGCCGTCTGCTCTGACTAGTTCATATTTCGCGGCATTCAGTGCTGCCCTCTGTAGGCCTACCTAGGTCGGTGGGACACACAGTCCACCCTCTCTCACTCCCGCCTGGACCGACCTGCCGTACACAAGTTCTCCCCCCTCCACGGACTGGCTTGCGGTCACTTCCTCACACTGCCCGTTGTGTACTCACTCCTACCCGATTAAAGCCAATCTAGTCCACGGCCGTATCATTGCTACCTACGCTACCTTCATCGGCACTAAACCGCTGTTCAACAGTAAGAACAGCAATAACAGTGTCTTCCTGTGTAAAAATTGAGAGAAAATAATTATTAAAAATCGAGCACATTTCATTCTCTTTGTCAGTAAGGTGCCCATAGTTATTTTTAAGGGGACCTATCTTATCTCTTACTTTTGTTCTATAGACCTGGAAAAAACTTTTTGGGTTAGTTTTAGAATCCCTAGCAACTTTAATTTCATAGTCCCTTTTAGCTTTTCTTATCCCCTTTTTAATGTCCCTCTTAATGTTAATATACTGATTCATATGACCCTCACCTCTTTTGATACGCCTATAAATTCCTTTCTTATGCCCTAGTAGATATTTGAGCCTATTATTCATCCATTTTGGGTCATTTCTATTTGATCTAATTTCTTTATATGGGATAAACGTTCTTTGAGCAGCATGTATAGTGTTCAGAAAACTGTCATATTGATAGCTCACTTCGTTACCCCAGTCAACAGATGATAAGTGTTCTCTAAGCCCATCGTAATCTGCTAAGCGAAAATCTGGGACTGTTACTGAGTTATCGCTACTATCGTACTTCCATTCAATGCTAAATGTAACTGATTTGTGGTCGCTAGCACCCAGTTCCTCTGAAATTTCTAAATTATTAACAAGGGATTCATTGTTTGCCATAACTAAGTCAAGCAGGTTATTTCCCCTTGTAGGTTCTGTCAAAACTGCTTCAAAAAACAATCCTGAAATACTTCTAAGAAGTCGTATGATTCTAAATTCCCAGTCAAGAAATTCCAATCAATATGACTAAAGTTAAAGTCTCCTAGAATTACTACATTATCGTGCCTTGTGGCCTTAACAATTTCCTCCCATAGTAGTCTCCCTTGGTCCCTATCTAAGTTTGGGGGACGGTATATCACTCCTAAAATCAGTTTTTCATGCCCCTCTGAAAATTCTATCCAAACAGACTCTGTATGTGTTACTTCAGACTTAATACCCGTTTTTATGCAACAGTTCAAGCGATGTCGGACATACAATGCCACCCCACCCCCCTTCCCGATACTTCTATCTACTTGGAACAATTTAAAACCCTGAATATGACATTCCGCAGGCATGTCCCGACTTTTTGAATTAAACCACATCTCAGTTAAGGCAAATACATCAATGTTACCTGCACTAGCAACTAATCTCAACTCGTCCATCTTATTCCTAGCACTACGGCAATTAGCATAATAAACATTGAAAGACTCTCCTTTCTCTTTACCCTTCCTGCTCATTTCTGTTTTTCTACTAAACCTATTACTGTCCTTATCACCCAAAGTCCCTGGCTTTTCAATATCTACCTCGTTCTGCTTATTACTAGTTCCCCTAGAACTCGTAATATTACTACACTGGGACTTCACTGTTTTCCTGCCAAAACCCATACCACTAACTATTCCTAGTTTAAAGTCCTAACTGCTCCCTCCACTGCAGTTTCTAGTGCTACCACCCCAGACCTAGATAAGTGAACCCCATCCCTGGCATACATGTCATTTCTGCCATAGAAGAGGTCCCAGTTGTCAATGAATGTTACTGCATTTTCCTTACAGTATTTGTCCAGCCAGCAATTGACACCAATTGCCCTGGACAATCATTCATTTCCAACTCCTCTCCTTGGCAAAATACCACATATGACAGGGTTCCCACCCTTCCTCCTAATTATTTCTATTGCTGACCTATACCTGCTAATCAGGTCTTCACTCCTACGTCTGCCAACATCGTTGCCTCCAGCACTGAGACAGATAATAGGATTGCTCCCATTACCGCTCATGATGTCATCCAGATGGCTAACAATATCCTCCATCCCAGCCCCAGGAAAGCAAACTCTCTGTCTCCTACTCCTGTCCTTCAAGCAGAACGCCCTATCCATATACCTAACTTGGCTATCCCCAACAACAATATTCTTACCTTCCTTGGTGTCGTTTATCGTGATGTTCCCAGTAGTCGACTCACATTCGTCGGGTAGCACTGAGAATGTATTAGATGTTTCCACAACAGTTTCCACGGCAGTCTCTTTCTTCATCGTTTCTACCTTTCCATTCGTCTTCTTGATCGTCAACTTCGTTCCCTGCTGTCCAGCCACTGACCAGTTTCCCTTCTTGACCTGAGGACTCAAAACAGGAGGACTACGAATCTTCTTGTTTTCCTCGGTCAGCTGCCGAATCTCCATCTTCGCCAACCTCAATTCTTCCTTAAGCTGTTGGTAAAGTTGCTCGATGGAGGGCATCTTGCTTCAATTCATAGAGAGCATGCAAACAGGTCTTCACAGAGCTAAGTACACGTCAACACTGTGCAAAAGCCAACTCAATCAGGAGCTACTGCACAGCACGTCCGCACGGCCCAATAGCGAAAGCTTTAATAGGGGAAGCTTTAAACCCGTAGGTAGTCATACTGCTCTTGGAGGAATTGCAGGAAATCAGTTTTGATCCAAGGAAAGGGAGAAAAACACTTAACCATCATGAAGGAGCCTTCCTTGAAGATAGCAGAGCCTAGTTCTGTCATATACTGTGATATTTCCATTACGATCCTTGACTGATTTCAAATTTGTGTATAGGTTAAGAGTGCAGGCACTATAGTTGTTACTGCCAGGACTCAAATCCTCCTGACTGGTTTCAAGGTTGTAAGGTTAGGTTAGGTAAGGTTTATTAGAAAAAGGACAGGTATTTCCTGATGAGGACAGATGGAGCTTTTAGTCATCTGACTGAGGCCTTCCGCTGGCTTACCGGTCCACCCCTTTAAAAATTATGGTTTTACATAAGACTGACTGGCGTCAAACAAAACACAGCCTTTATATAACAGAACTCAGTGTGAATGCTTTGAGAAGATACCAGAGCAGCGAACGGACATCCCAGTGCATCGTTTCAGCGTAAATAGTTGAAGTGTTGTGCAGTTTTAGAGGGTTTGGTGTTGTAGAGTCAGGACCAGTCAGCGCCTCCCCCCCTCTCCGCTCGGGGGGAGGGGGAGGGCGTGTGTAGTAAACAGTGACCCCTCTCATAACGCCTCACCCCTGCCCGTCTCCCCTGCCTTACCCACCCAACTCCCAGCGCCACCCCATCTGTAGAGGGTACTTCTCCCCTAACCCACGATGTCAGCGATGGCACTGCAGGGAGTGCCGGGCTCACAGGAACTTTCACTCCAGGGACAGCATCGTGGAGTTCGACCGCGAGGCAGCTGCCAGGTGTGCCACAGGCAGTGTGTACTCAGTTCCTCAAGCTTCAACATCCGTGCACACGAGGGCCTGGGATCTTCAATCAACTTGGCGTCCACCAGGACGCTGACATGTCCCTAGGACAGCTCTCCATTCAAATTCAAATTCAAAGTTTATTCTCTATAAGGATTACAATGCTGAGTTTACAGAAATTTGGTTATTGTGTGGTTTACATGTAGTAAAATAGTGATTACAGAGTGTACCACTAGAACGCTTAGCATGGCTAGGCATTTCGGGCAAACTTAGTTTTATTCTTAATTGTAAAATATTACAAATTATGAGGTAAGTTGGTATTATGGCCTGGTAGGTGCCCCGGTGGCCTGGTGGCTAAAGCTCCCGCTTCACACACGGAGGGCCCGGGTTCGATTCCCGGCGGGTGGAAACATTCCGACACGTTTCCTTACACCTGTTGTCCTGTTCACCTAGCAGCAAATAGGTACCTGGGTGTTAGTCGACTGGTGTGGGTCGCATCCTGGGGGACAAGATTAAGGACCCCAATGAAAATAAGTTAGACAGTCCTCGATGACGCACTGACTTTCTTGGGTTATCCTGGGTGGCTAACCCTCCGGGGTTAAAAATCCGAACGAAATCTTATCTCTCTTATCTTATCTTATCTTATACTAGTTTGTGAGTTTAGCAATGTAAATGCTTTTGTTTTGGCACAGTACATAGTTTCAGTATTGGAGTATCACAAGAGTATCCATCGGGCTGCTAACGGAGTCACTGGCTTCTTGGACCTCTTGGGGAGGGTCGATGGTGCTCGTGCAAGCAGCAGATCCCTGGGCAACTTGCTGCTGTTTGCAATGGCTGTCTACCGAGGAGAGACAGGCACCTAGCAACATCTGTTGTTGGGGCAATGGATGAATTCCCTACTATGTTTGTTAACTGCCCATTACTCTGTAATTTGTCTATGATTGTAATCATGTCATAATGTGTTAATCATTCATTACCTTTGAAACTTGTCATGATTGTGACCAGCTCTACCTGGAGCTCATTACCTTTGTAAATTCTCATGATTAATGTGTTTATGATTCATTACCTTTGCAATTATTCATGAGTGTGTCCAGCTCAACCTGGAGCTCATTCCCTTTGTAACTTGGTCATGATTATGACCAGATCTAGTTCATTACCTTTGTAACTTGCTCAGCTATCAAAACTTTGGAGTCCAGTCCCTGGACCAATTATGTACCTGAAGTTTACCTGGAGAGAGTTCCGGGGGTCAACGCCCCCGCGGCCCGGTCTGTGACCAAGCCTCCTGGTGGATCAGAGCCTGATCAACCAGGCTGTTGCTGCTGGCTGCACGCAAACCAGCGTACGAGCCACAGCCCGGCTGATCAGGAACCGACTTTAGGTGCTTGTCCAGTGCCAGCTTGAAGACTGCCAGGGGTCTGTTGGTAATCCCCCTTATGTATGCTGGGAGGCAGTTGAACAGTCTCGGGCCCCTGACACTTATTGTATGGTCTCTTAACGTGCTAGTGACACCCCTGCTTTTCATTGGGGGGATGGTGCATCGTCTGCCAAGTCTTTTGTGCCTAACAATATTTTATTACATGTAAACTACATTATTTTTGTGAAGCATAAGATAAGTAAAAAATTTAATTTGAATCTTTTAGTAACCTGCTGCCTATTTCAAACATTTACATCATCTGCCACATTGCTTCTCTGTATCTGTATCTAACATGTATCTGAGATACATGATTATATACACCTGGAAAATCCTAGAGGGACTAGTACCGAACTTGCACACGAAAATCACTCACTACGAAAGCAAAAGACTTGGCAGACGATGCACCATCCCCCCAATGAAAAGCAGGGGTGTCACTAGCACGTTAAGAGACCATACAATAAGTGTCAGGGGCCCGAGACTGTTCAACTGCCTCCCAGCATACATAAGGGGGATTACCAACAGACCCCTGGCAGTCTTCAAGCTGGCACTGGACAAGCACCTAAAGTCGGTTCCTGATCAGCCGGGCTGTGGCTCGTACGCTGGTTTGCGTGCAGCCAGCAGTAATAGCCTGGTTGATCAGGCTCTGATCGACCAGGAGGCCTGGTCACAGACCGGGCCGCGGGGGCGTTGACCCCCGGAACTCTCTCCAGGTAAACTTCAGGTAAACTCACCGTATCACATGCCTTCTCTTAATTCATAAGTGGCAAGTAAGTAAGTAAGTAAGTAAGTTTATTCAGGTATACACAAATACAGTTACATAGAATTATCATACATAGCAGCATATGTGTAGAGAACCTGGGATAACCCAAAAAAGTCAGACAGACTGACTTATTTCCATTGGCACAAATAGTTCTTTACTTTTATCTAAGTATTGTTCACTTATATACTTCAGTATAAACACATCACTCAAGCTTCTTAAATCATAAACATCATCCTTGTTCCTCTCAATAATAATTCTACCATAAACTTTGCCTAGTATACTTAAACTTATTCACTCTGTCTTGACACAGTTTTCCTCACACAAATCAACTACACATGATCTGCCAATCTTTAATTAAGTTATTTTGTCTACTCTAGGTCTAGCAGAACCAGTATTTTTGGGATTTCGAATAAATGGCTGCTTTTGGGTCAGAATAATTGCAAAATATATTATGTGTCACAGATGACAGCAAGGAAATGAGTGAGCTACTCAAGTCCCAATATGACTCAGTTTTTAGCAAGCCGCTAACCAGACTGAGAGTCGAAGATCAAAATGAATTTTTTTTTTATGAGAGAGCCACAAAATTTGATTAACACAAGCCTATCCGATGTTATCCTGACGCCAAATGACTTCGAACAGGCGATAAATGACATGCCCATGCACTCTGCCCCAGGGCCAGACTCATGGAACTGTGTTCATCAAGAACTGCAAGAAGCCCCTATCACGAGCCTTTTCCATCCTATGGAGAGGGAGCATGGACACGGGGGTCGTCCCACAGTTACTAAAAACAACAGACATAGCCCCACTCCACAAAGGGGGCAGTAAAGCAACAGCAAAGAACTACAGACCAATAGCACTAACATCCCATATCATAAAAATCTTTGAAAGGGTCCTAAGAAGCAAGATCACCACCCATCTAGAAACCCATCAGTTACACAACCCAGGGCAACATGGGTTTAGAACAGGTCGCTCCTGTCTATCTCAACTATTGGATCACTACGACAAGGTCCTAAATGCACTAGAAGACAAAAAGAATGCAGATGTAATATATACAGACTTTGCAAAAGCCTTCGACAGGTGTGACCATGGCGTAATAGCGCACAAAATGCGTGCTAAAGGAATAACAGGAAAAGTCGGTCGATGGATCTATAATTTCCTCACCAACAGAACACAGAGAGTAGTCGTCAACAGAGTAAAGTCCGAGGCAGCTACGGTGAAAAGCTCTGTTCCACAAGGCACAGTACTCGCTCCCATCTTGTTCCTCATCCTCATATCCGACATAGACAAGGATGTCAGCCACAGCACCGTGTCTTCCTTTGCAGATGACACCCGAATCTGCATGACAGTGTCTTCCATTGCAGACACTGCAAAGCTCCAGGCGGACATCAACCAAATCTTTCAGTGGGCTGCAGAAAACAATATGAAGTTCAACGATGAGAAATTTCAATTACTCAGATATGGTAAACATGAGGAAATTAAATCTTCATCAGAGTACAAAACAAATTCTGGCCACAAAATAGAGCGAAACACCAACGTCAAAGACCTGGGAGTGATCATGTCGGAGGATCTCACCTTCAAGGACCATAACATTGTATCAATCGCATCTGCTAGAAAAATGACAGGATGGATAATGAGAACCTTCAAAACTAGGGAGGCCAAGCCTATGATGACACTCTTCAGGTCACTTGTTCTATCTAGGCTGGAATATTGCTGCACACTAACAGCACCTTTCAAGGCAGGTGAAATTGCCGACCTAGAAAATGTACAGAGAACTTTCACGGCGCGCATAACGGAGATAAAACACCTCAATTATTGGGAGCGCTTGAGGTTCCTAAACCTGTATTCCCTGGAACGCAGGAGGGAGAGATACATGATTATATACACCTGGAAAATCCTAGAGGGACTAGTACCGAACTTGCACACGAAAATCACTCACTACGAAAGCAAAAGACTTGGCAGACGATGCACCATCCCCCCAATGAAAAGCAGGGGTGTCACTAGCACGTTAAGAGACCATACAATAAGTGTCAGGGGCCCGAGACTGTTCAACTGCCTCCCAGCACACATAAGGGGGATTACCAACAGACCCCTGGCAGTCTTCAAGCTGGCACTGGACAAGCACCTAAAGTCAGTTCCGGAACAGCCGGGCTGTGGCTCGTACGTTGGTTTGCGTGCAGCCAGCAGCAACAGCCTGGTTGATCAGGCTATGATCCACCAGGAGGCCTGGTCACAGACCGGGCCGCGGGGGCGTTGACCCCCGGAACTCTCTCCAGGCAAACTCTCCAGGTAAAGCCTCCAGAAATGTGAGTTACTGATTAGTGAATGATAAAGGAGTGCTGACATGAGAAGGTAGAGGAGAATTATGAAAGGGAACACAAGAGAGAAAGGAAGGAATGTGGAACTAGTACAGTAAATTTAATATAAGCCTTAGAAATAGTATTAAAGATGTGTTTCATATCACACTGGCTCGTACGTTGGACTGCTTGCGGCCAGCAGTAACAGCCTAGTTGATCAGGCCCTGATGCATCGGGAGGCCTGGCCATGGACCGGGCCGCGGGGGCGTTGATCCCCGGAATAACCTCCAAGTAACCTCCAGGCAACTAGTTGCAACTATTGCGTTAAAAAACACACGTGAAACTTTTTATTTAGACGACGTTGCATTAATCAGTAAGTTTATTTAGGTACAGGTACACGTAACTACAGTTACACAAATTATTATACATAGTAACATGTGTAAATTTTCTAGGATAACCTAAAAAAAAAAGTCAAAGTGCCTTATTTCCATTGGAGTCCTTGTAATATCTTATTATTTGAACAAATATTCTGGTTAGCGAATTACCTAATATAACCCAATGTAGTCAGTGACGTATTCCCGCTGGGGTCTTGATTCAAGGAATAACTACTACAAAGTAATGAACTAGATGTGCAGTTTAGATCTTTAATATGTTTAATTAAGCACCCCAAAGGTAATGAATATCCATAATCATCCTGTGGGCGCAATGTTGAAGATTCTCGTCCAGTTTGAAGTTGGCGCCTCAATGATCATATATCTTTAACAAGTTTATCTTAAGCTTTTTCCATGTATACTAACTTGGCAAGCTTTTAATATAATTACTATTAAAATATGTAATTATTAAACAATTTAATAAAGTTAGACTTTTAATAATTTATAAATTATAGATATGCATATTAAGGTTTTCAGTGTTTTGATAAATGTATATTTTAGGGGGGGGGGTGAGAGGGAGGGAGATGATGTTGTTGACAGTGCACGTGTAGTTACTGCTGTAGTTGTCTGCTGTCTTGACTCTGCCTCTCTCCACACACCTGCAACATGGCCATTCGCTGCCAGTTTGAAGGTTCCAATGAAATAGGAGTATTTGCCAAGCTGACTAATGCCTACTGTCTTACTGGCATCGGAGCTTCGGCAAATTTTTACAGGTAAATTTATTATTGTCTGTCATGTCAAGGCCACACCTTCCCTTGTGCCTCCAGGAATGTGCAAGTGTTTTATTTATTTATTAATTTGAATATGATACAGTGAAGTACAAAATAATACAGTTAAATGCAGCATGCCAAAGTCCCTTGTATACAGAGCATTATGGGCAGCTTAAAATTAACTTAAGATTACCTAAGCAATGATATATTCAGTGGTACAAAAATTATTGTAAAACAGATAACAATTTAGCACAAATGAGTATTACAAAGACAGGTTATATGGTTATTTACTGTGTTGCTGTGTAATCACTAGAATGGAGTATTATGTTAGGTAATGAAGTTCAATAGAAACAAAGTTTGATTGTGTCACAGGTTGACATTTATGAGATACAATTATTCAGTTTTTATTTAGTTGTGGGTGAGTAAGTGATTTTTGAGAAGAGACTTGAATTTATAAACAGACAGTGTTTCTTTTATATTTACAGGTAATGAATTCCAGATTTTAGGGCCTTTTATGTGCATGAGTTTTTGCATAGTGTGAGATGGACACGAGGAACATCAAAGAGTGATCTGTGCCTTGTGTTATGGTCATGTGTTCTGTTGAGGTTGGTAAGATGTTTGAGGGGAGGGTTTATGTCAGAGTTAAGTGTTCTGTGTGTTTGTAAGTTTATTTAGGTACAGCTACACATAAATACAATTACCCAAATTTAGGTGATAACAATTACCATACATAGTATTGTGTGTAAATTACAAAGTGAAACTTCCATTGTAGGGAAGGATCCCCCCCCCCCCGAGATATTGATGCTTCCGCTGTTTTCTCGTATCAGATCTGAATTTCTCTATTTTCCATTCACTGGAAAACCCTTATAGGTTAGCTTTTTTTTCCCCTCCATTAAGTTTTTATTCTGGTTCGACACACAGGAATTTTTAAGTTTTATATAATTTGTGTAAATTAACATAAAGTAACTGAGTCAAATCACACTGTGATACAATAATAATCTTTATTTCTACAAGTACAACGGAGCATTTGGGGTCATTGTTATATTGTTAGACATATAGTATAAGAGCTGTGAATATAATAATGGTATACAATACAAACAAGTTGATAAGCCAGACACTTGCAGCTCTGGTCCTTCCATTGTGAGCCAGAGACACTACCACTGAGCCACAGTGATGATTTCTGCTCAAGAATTTTGCCTTTTATGGTAGTCCTTTCAAATTACTGTAGTCTTTCCTCCAGTATAGTAAATATGAGCTGAGTAATACTTGCTTCTGTCCACTTTATTTAATTACTATACTGTACTTTTGCCTTCTCAATATTTAGTTCAGTGTATTTAAAATTGCTTTCATTGTAGTACAAAAATGATTGGTTTGCACCTTTTCCACAGGCATCTTATTACCATTGTAATAATGTTGGTAGAAATACCGACTATGTAAAGTAAAAGGACACAAGTGCAACTAATGTGACATTAAAAATGTCACATTAGTTGCACTTGTTCCCTTTTGCTTTACATCTTATTACCATTGCAACAATCTTGGCTGGTAAAGCATTAAAATCCTGAGAAACCATAATACGATAATAAATTTAAAATTGGTGTGAATATCAGTTTGAAAGTAACCTGAAATCTCTGTTGCAGTTAGTAAATAGTCACACATGGTCATCGTATGATTAACTAGCACCTTGGGCAGGAAAAACATCCATCTCTTCCCCAAGTTTCCCCTCGAGTTCTCCACCCAAGTAGCATATTTTTCAAACTAACTTCGATGACAGTTCAATGTTTACCTGGAGGGCATTCCAGGGATCAATGCCCCTGCAACTCTGTCCACGACCAGGCTGCCTGGTGGATCAGGGCCTGATCACTGAGGCTGTTACTGCTGGTCGCACATAGTCCAATGTACAAACCACAGCCCGGCTGATCCAGCACCGACTTCAGTTTTGGTGAACCTTTTCCCATTGTAGCAATCAGTTCCCTGTTCTTGGCTGACATGAGTGGAACTCGTTGTGGTTGACTGCTGTTGTATATCATCTACTTTAAAGTTTGACGTGTTGTACTTTCAGATATGCTCTTCTGCATAGGTATCTGTCCAGCTACCTCTTGAAGACAACCAGGGGTCTATTGGTAATGTCCCTTATGGCTGGTGGGAGGCTGTAATAAAGTTGGTAGAATTACCAACAATATGTAAAGTAAAAGGACACAAGTGCAACTAATGTGACATTTATTGTGGCAACGTTTCGCTCTCCAGGAGCTTTATCAAGCCATTACAAACAATACATGGACACAGAGGGTATATAAAGGCTCAGAGTGAGGTGAATACTAGTGAGGTACCATTTCGATGTTCACTAGTGGTAGTAGTAGTAGTAGTAGTGGTAGTGACAAAAGTAATACAATATGGTAGAGCAATTAATTCGTAGATGAGTAAAAGGATATAAAAGCTATTACTTGGGTAACATAAAAATAGGTTGGACAAATATAAACTGGAATGAGGCAGCTTGTTTCAGTGTTCACTCTCTGTGCTTTGTGTAGTATAACAGGAGAGACTATGTGATGGCAGGGTTTACTGTTTTCAGGAGGATTCTTGCTAAGACTTCGGAGATGGTGAAGCTGCCGTTTTGTTTAATTGTAGTCGAAACAGCGATCAGTGCTGATTCAAGGCACTTGCGTGAGCGGAAATTCGTTTCTTTTATCACTAATTGGGCGTCTCTGAATTTCATAAGATGATTGGTGGAATTTCGGTGTTGTACACAGGCGTTGTTTAAGTTGTCGTTCCTACATGCGTATATGTGTTCATTGAGGCGGGTGTCGAGGTTTCTTGCTGTTTCACCTACGTAGATCTTGTCACAGCCTCCACAGGGTATAGTGTAAACTCCTGCATTGACTGGTTCGTGGTGCTTGGGTTTTGTCCTGGTTAGATCCTTTATTGAAGTGGTAGAAGCGATGGCGACTCTGGTGTTAGCTTGTGAAAGTACTTTTGAGACGTTTAGTGCAACCTGGCTGTTGGGAAGAATTATAACTTTGTTGGGAGCGGTGTTGATGCGTGGAGAATTGATGATCTGAAGAGCTCTTTTCTTGCAGTCTTTGATGAAAAAAGAAGGAAATTGTAACTCAGTGAATGTTTGGTGAATATAAGTACATTCCTCGTCAAGAAACTCAGGACTACAAATTCGGTATGCTCTTAGGAAAAACCCGATGATGATGCCTCTTTTGGTCTTGGTATCTTGACTGGAATAGAAGTGTGTGAGATCATTTTTATTGGTGGGTTTCCGATAAACTTGAAATCTTAGGTTGTTGTCTACTTTGTGAATGAGGACGTCGAGGAAAGGTAGCTTGTCATTGGACTCTTCTTCTAGTGTAAACTGAATCGCTGGTTCAACTGCAGCTTTATGTGAACCTTCTTCTAATCTTCCTAGAAGATACATCACTGCCCTTAAGGACCTCGCCAACGACCCCAACATTATCGTCACCACCGCCGACAAAGGAGGTGGAGTCGTCATACTCAACACCAGTGACTACAACACTAAAATGATGGACCTTTTGAATGATCAATCTACATACGAACCCATCAGCACTCAACAGTGGGAGACGCTCACCAAAGACTTTCTATACAAAACCAGACAAATACTCAAACGCACTAGAGAAGGGAAGAAACTTCTGTACTTGTTACCAAGCAACCCTAAACCAGCACACATGTATGGTTTACCCAAGACCCATAAACACAATATTCCTCTCAGACCAATCACGTCAGGAATAGGCAGTGCTCCACACAAACTAGCCGGAGTTCTTGCCAAACATCTTTCCTGCCTTCTGGGGACCATCAGCCCCGCTCATCTTAAACACTCAGGCGACCTTCTCAACCGCATCTGTAACCTCTCCATCCGTAACAAGAAACTAAGCAGTTTGGATGTGACTTCCCTCTTCACAAAAGTACCTACCAAAAAAGCCATCGAGGTTCTACGACGTAAAGTCAACCAGGACCTTAATCTTCCTTTACCTCCCGGAGATTTTGTTGACTTGATTGAACTCTGTGTTAACTTCAACTGTTTTTCCTTCAATAACAAGCTCTACAAACAAACCTACGGCATGGGAATGGGGTCCCCAATAAGTGCCGTCCTAGCCAACTTGTACATGGAACACCTAGAGTCCGAACACTTCGCCAACATCATCCCTTCAAGCGTCACTTGGTTACGTTACGTGGACGATGTCCTCGTAATAACTCCAAAACGTTTTGATGTACGGGATCTTCAGGCAAGGCTCAACGCAGTTGAACCAGCGATTCAGTTTACACTAGAAGAAGAGTCCAATGACAAGCTACCTTTCCTCGACGTCCTCATTCACAAAGTAGACAACAACCTAAGATTTCAAGTTTATCGGAAACCCACCAATAAAAATGATCTCACACACTTCTATTCCAGTCAAGATACCAAGACCAAAAGAGGCATCATCATCGGGTTTTTCCTAAGAGCATACCGAATTTGTAGTCCTGAGTTTCTTGACGAGGAATGTACTTATATTCACCAAACATTCACTGAGTTACAATTTCCTTCTTTTTTCATCAAAGACTGCAAGAAAAGAGCTCTTCAGATCATCAATTCTCCACGCATCAACACCGCTCCCAACAAAGTTATAATTCTTCCCAACAGCCAGGTTGCACTAAACGTCTCAAAAGTACTTTCACAAGCTAACACCAGAGTCGCCATCGCTTCTACCACTTCAATAAAGGATCTAACCAGGACAAAACCCAAGCACCACGAACCAGTCAATGCAGGAGTTTACACTATACCCTGTGGAGGCTGTGACAAGATCTACGTAGGTGAAACAGCAAGAAACCTCGACACCCACCTCAATGAACACATATACGCATGTAGGAACGACAACTTAAACAACGCCTGTGTACAACACCGAAATTCCACCAATCATCTTATGAAATTCAGAGACGCCCAATTAGTGATAAAAGAAACGAATTTCCGCTCACGCAAGTGCCTTGAATCAGCACTGATCGCTGTTTCGAATACAATTAAACAAAACAACGGCAGCTTCACCATCTCCGAAGTCTTAGCAAGAATCCTCCTGAAAACAGTAAACCCTGCCATCACATAGTCTCTCCTGTTATACTACACAAAGCACAGAGAGTGAACACTGAAACATGGTGGGAGGCTGTTGAACAGTCTTGGGCCCTGGATTGTGTTTTCTCAGTGTACCAGTGGCACCCCCTCCTCTTCATTGGGGGTATGTTGCATCGCCTGCCAAATCTTTTGCTTTTGTAGGGAGTGATTTCTGTGTACAGATTAGGAACCAGTCTCCCCAGAATCTTCCAGGTGTAGATTTTGATGCATCTCTCTCACCTGCACTCCAATGAGTACAAGTCAAGAGCTTCCAGGCATTCCCAGTAGTTAAGGTGTTTGATGGAACTTAAACATGCAGTAAAGGTTCTCTGTATATTCTCTAGATCTGCAATTTCACCTGCCTTGAATGGGGATGCTATGTACAGCCTAGAGAGAACAAGTGATTTAAAAAGGATCATCATTGGCTTAGCATCTCTTGTCTTGAATGTTCTCATTATCCATCCTATCAGTTTTGTCGCAGATGTGATATTGGCATTGTTGTGGTCCTTGAAAGTGAGATCTTTGGACATTACCACACCCAGGTTCTTCACGTTACTTTTCTGCTCTATTGTGTGATTAGAGTTTGTAGTATACTCAGTCCTCTCTGTCTTCATTGAACATTGTTGTTTTCCATTGCCCATTGGAAAACTTGATCTATATCTTTTTGGAGATTTGCTGTGTCCTCAATGGATGACACACTTGCAGATGATACAGTGCTATGGTTTACATCTGTCTGTCTGATATGAGAACGAGGAACAGGATAGAGCAAGTACTGTGCCTTGTGGAACAGAGCTCTTCACTATGGCAGCTTCTGATTTAACTCTGTTTACCACTACTCTTTGTGTGCGATTAGTTAGAAAGTTGAAGCTCCATCTGCCTACTTTGCCAGTTATCCCTTCAGCATGCATTTTATGTGCTTTTACACCATGATAGCACTTGTCAAAGGCTTTTACAAAATCAGTGTATACAACATCTGCATTCTGTTTGTTTTCCAGTGCATCTAAGACCATAGCGCAGTGGTCCAGTAGTTGCGAGAGGCAGGAGCGACCTGCTCTGAAACCATGTTGCCCTGGATTGTGCAATTTTTGGGAGTCCAAGTGGTTTGCTATCCTGCTGCTTAGAACTCTTTCAAAACTTTTTATGATGTGGGATGTTAAAACTATTGGTCTGTAGTTCTTGGCTATTGCTTTGCTGCCACCTTTATGGAGTGGGGCTGTATCCGTTGCTTTTAGCGACTGGAATCTCGCTTGTGTGTATGCTCCCTCTCCATAGTATACTTAAGGCTCGTGAGAGGGGTTTCTTGCAATTCTTAATGAACACCGAGTTCCAAGAGTCTGGGCCTGGGGCTTTCTCAAAGTCTAGTGGAGTTAGGGTTATGTCAGAAATTTGGCATACATTGGCAGGGTTTTGAGGCTCATTCATGAAAAAATTGTTTGGATTGTCTATCTTTAGACTGATTAGTGGTTCTCTGAACACAATCATATTGAGATTTCAGTATCTCGCTCATTTTTTTGTTGTCATCTGTGTAGGATCCATCATGTCTGAGTAGGGGCCCTATACTAGAAGTGGTTTTTGGCATATGAAAAGAAATATTTCAAATTTCTTTCAATGTCACTTATCGCTTTTAGCTCCTCTTGTCTCTCCTGGATACCTTTGATATACCTTTGAAGAGTTTCGAGAGAGTATCTATTCTCTGAGCCCGGCCATGGGCCAGGCTCGTACGAGTCCTTTAACTTCAGCTTAATGTTTCCATTTCCCTGGTTAGTATTTCCTTCCGTGTTTCAGATAATCTGGCATTCTTGAGGAGCTCAATGATTCTTCGCCTTCTCCTGTAGAGGGAGCGTCTCTCTCTCCAGTTTACTTCTCTCCTTTTTTCTTAGGGGAATATGCCTTGAACATGCTTCGGCTACCAGGTTAGGGTTCGTGTAATTTAAGATAACTTTCCACCATGTTTCATTTAGGGAATAGTTTACCTGATCCCAGTTGATGTTCTTGTTGAAGTTGAATTTAGTAATGGTACCCTCATAGCTGTATGCATTTTGCTGATCAGGACCCCAGACTTACATGCAAAGGGGTCCTGATCAGCAAAATGCATACAGCTTTGAGGGTTCTCTACTGATTAGTTTGTGATCAGAATTAGTTGTTTTTGATATGTTTCTTACCAGGTCCTCATTATTTGTGAAAATAAGGTCTTGTGTGTTCTTCAGTATTGTTGGCTCCACTGTCTGCTGACTTAGGGTGTTTTTATTGCAGAAATTCAGTAGCTCATGTGTGTGACTTATCTGCTACAACATTATTTGCTATACTCTTCCATTTTGTACGTCTTAGATTGAAGTCACCAAGCAGCAAGATGTTTGTGGATGGGGCTGGAAGGTTTTCCAGACAGGAGTCAATTTTGGATAGCTGTTCTTTCGACTGTTGGAAAGTTACATCTGGCGGCTTATATACAAGTACAATGACTAAGTTTTGGTTCTCGATTTTTGTTAGAACTTCAACTACATCATTTGTGGTGTTCAGTATCTCTGTGCAAATGAGCAATTTTTTGACATACAGGCCAATAACCCCCCTTGTTGCCTGTTTTTTCAGTCTCGTCTAAAATGGTTGTACCCAGGTATCCATATTTCACTGTCAAAGTAATCTTTTGTGTGGGTCTCTATGAAGGCTGCAAACATTGCATTTAACTCCCCTAGAAGTCCACTAATGAAAGGTATTTTATTGTTGGTGGATGGCTTAAGGCCCTGTATATAGCAAATATAAATGAGGTTATGTTGTATGTTTATTGGGGGGATTTCGTTGTAGGCATCAGTAGTTGCGAGTCCAGCGGGGCCACTGGCTGTGCCTCCAGTCCAACAAGGCTCCAAGGTGGAGAACTATTTTGGTTATTTCTTTCCATTTTCTTCAATTCCTAACACTAAAAAATCACTTGGAGTGGAGTTGTCATAGCTACCATAACTATGATTTGTTATACGAGGTGTGTGCCTCCTGGTCCCTTTTAGGTGGTATGCAGGGCAGTGGGTATTGTAACATTGTTTTTTGAGGACTGAAGAATGACACATCTCAGGGTGGAAGAATTTTCAAGAGGTAAAATGACACGCTTCTTTAGACAGGAGTTCGCGGTATTTTTTGGGAAGCTCAAAGTTGCATGTCTCATTTGTTTTCCCTGATAATCCATGCTTACAAATGCCCCAAACATAGAATTTGCACCATTTTGTTTTTGGCTGGATACAATTCACACTGGATGTATTCCTAATCTGTGCAGATCCTAAAACTGCACTACAGTCCTCCATAGCCAAACCAGACACGCCACCATCCGTTGTCAGTAGGCCAACATTTTTCCCGGAAGAGGACTCCTTTACCACATCTGTACTAGGGGCTATAGCTGTGGTGGCTGTAGAAGGGCATTTAGCTGAATCTGGATTTGCACTTTGGCTGGGTCAGGGTCAGCTCTAGAGCTGGGCACTGAGCTAGCTGATTTTTTGTTTGTTTTTTTTCCAGTGGGTCTGTTTATTTTTGGGTCAACTGTTGTAGACTGTATGGGAAATTTCCTACTCAAGCAATGCAGAGGGGCCGGTTTGCAATTAGTGGGCCTAGAAATAAACATTTCTGATATTTTAGGGTTGCACTGTATCTTGAAAAGACTAGCTAATTAATGGATTTTTCAAGTTCATCTCTTCATTCTTTATAAACCCTTAAAAACAGTTTGTGTTGGCCCAGGGGTCTTGTTTGTTCTCGAGTATTATGATCATGTATAATTTGTTTTCATTGGGTTATTTATAATTGTTAGTTTGGAATTTCATGTGAAAATTTTTGTGATAACAGACAGGAAGTATGTTCAACCCTTTGAGGGTCGACAGGCCCTCTCCAAGACTCGCTCTCAGGGTCAGCCAAATTTAAAAAAAAAAAAAATTTTCTTCTTATGAAAAGATAGAGAATCTTTTCCCGATCATAATGACATCAAAAGTATGAAATTTGATGGAAAACTTACGGAATTATGCTCTCGCAAAGTTAGCGGTGTCGGCGATGTTTACGCATCGGCGATTTTGCCCACTTTGAGCCCCATTTTCAGCCAATTCCACTGTACTAGTCTACAACAAACATGAATATTTCGCTAGAACTCCATTTTTTCTATTAAATGAGTGCAAGAAACCACCCATTTACCAATTTCAACTATCCAGTACAGTGGTCAGAATTTAGCAATTTTGCCAATTTCACACAAATTTCAAAAGATGCCAATTTCCGAATAGGGTCCAGGATAAACAAAGACATTCCTGGCACTAAAATGACATTTCCTCTGTTCATTAGTCACGTCTCAAGGCCCCTCTTACATTCTTTTGATTTCCACTTTGAATTTTTATTCTTACAAAAAATAGAAGATTTACTGTTATGCAGACTGCTGCATTAGTGTAGAAATGGTATAAATAACATCGGCACACTTGTGAAAGAATATTAGACTCACCAGTTGACGTGTATTGGACGCTTGGCATGATTTGTTTACTTTCGAACTTTGGTAAAAATCGAACATTTCTGCCACTTTGAGCTCAATTTCAAGGTACTTTTCATTGTAAAATCAGTCAAAATCATCTCAATTTCTGTAATATGTCTTCCATTCTATAAAATGAGACCAAGAAAACTAGAATACAACAATAAATACCATACGAAAATACAGTGCAAAGTCGCTGTTTTATTCCAGAAAAACGGTCGTTTTTTTCTCATTATGCACTGTGTGCTGCAGGATTTTTTTTATACTGTACACACTGACCACATAGACCCATTCTTTCATATGTAGGCCTACCAGCTTTCTCCCACTAGATTTGAGGGCGCTAGAATTTAGGCATACTAGTACGTCAAAAAACCCTGGGTCGTACTAATACGGCCGAAACCCCCAAAGGGTTAAATGATCTCGTTATAACTTGTCTTCATTTGGATTCAAATAGATTTCTTTTTTCATCACTCTAGTCCTATTGTCCTATATATATGGTCTAGCATTCCCTTGCCCCTCTAATTTATTTTTTGATTAGATTATTATTATTATTATTATTATTATACTGTGCTTTTACATATTTGGATATATTGGTTTGTAAGATAACCCTCTATTTTGATGTATCTGTAATGTCATCTTATTCTTCACCACTTTATCTCTAATAACATTATTTTATAATAGCTTTTGAGGAGTAAGTTAATATGATTTTTATTTCAGCATCTTTGAGGAGCAGTTGAGTGATACAATTCCTGTTGTGTTTACGTCCATAGCTGGTTGTCGCATTATAGGAACAATGGTTACAGGTATGTGCAGTACTTGTTAGACATGTTTTCTAAAGTTTGAAGTATTGTACTTTACTGTATTTGATAAATGTAATTGTCCATTATATACAATAACTTATTAAATGAAAGGGACAACCTGTGATATACCTATTACATATACTACTTAGTTACTTAATTATCATTGTGTATCTGAAATTACAGGCAATCGACATGGTCTTCTGGTGCCCAGTACGACGACAGATACAGAATTGCAACTCCTGCGAGACCATCTCCCAGATAAAGTCAAAGTTCAGCGGATAGAGGAACGATTATCTGCTCTTGGAAATGTAGTTGTCTGTAATGATTATGTTGCACTTGTTCATCCAGATATAGATAGGGTATGTTCCTTCATTTTTTAAATTTCTAAGGTAGAGATCTGTCATAATTAGTGATGTAATGAGTTTATTTTATTGGTTCTTAATTACTATTTGCATGAATATTCTGCATACATTCCTTACTTTATTGTATTTAAATTTCCAGTAGAGGAGACATTTCATGTTTGTTTTTACTCATATTTTCCTAACAGCCATTGTATAGTCAATCTTCTTGGGACCAGGAAGCCCGTTGCTGTTAGTATAAAAAACGGTAATTATGCAAGCACACATTGGCGTACCGGATTTGCCATGGTTATCTCATGGGAAGGTGCCCAGCTCCACTGCATAAGTAAAGTCATAGTGACATTAACCCCCCCCCCCTCCAAAAAAAAAAATATATATATATATTGCCCAGTTCATCACAGAGCTTCAGCCTCTTTAAATGCTTTACCATACTTACTTTGTCTCCCATCCTCAGAAAATCCCACTGTTGATGCAAGATATTTTTTATTTAACTGAGGTGACCTCTTAACTAAGGCTGATCACAACATTAACTTTCAATTTCTCCATTTACTTTGTACTTACCCTTGATATTCCTGCCACTCTAACCCTTCACCATGCAATGCTGAAGGATCCAGACTTACTTAGTGTGACATGAACACAATAATATACACTACTGGTAATGAAATAAAACACATTAAGGAAATCCTTCATGAAAATTCAATAAGCCATGCATGTCATAAGAGGTGACTAAAATGCCGGGAGCAAGGGGCTAGTAACACCTGCTGTATACACTACTAAAGTTAAAGAGAAACTTTTGTTTTTCTTTTTGGGCCACCCTGCTTTGGTGGAATATGGCTGGTTTGTTGAAAGAAAAAAATACACCTACCATCCGACTTACGACCGAGTTTGGTTCCAAGAAACCGGTCATAAGTCGAAATGGTCGTAAGTCGAACTTTACTACTGAATATCAACAAAACATTTTTGTAATGACTTTATTTTATTGTTGTATTTTGATATTTCATGTTTTACTTTACTTTTTATGCTGTTAGTACTGTATTTTATACTGTAAGGTTTAGGATAAACACTGTGTACAGCACAAATAGTTGTTTATTTCCCAGAAATTTGGCATAAAAAACACGGTCGTAAGTCGAGTGGTCGTAAGTCGAGTGGTCGTAAGTCGAGTGGTCGTAAGTCGAGTGGTCGTAAGTCGAGTGGTCGTAAGTCGAGTGGTCGTAAGTCGAGTGGTCGTAAGTCGAGTGGTCGTAAGTCGAGTGGTCGTAAGTCGAGTGGTCGTAAGTCGAGTGGTCGTAAGTCGAGTGGTCGTAAGTCGAGTGGTCGTAAGTCGAGTGGTCGTAAGTCGAGCAGGCCGTAAGTCGGATGGTAGGTTTATATATACACATTCATATACATATACAGTAGGGCCCCACTTATACGGCAGGTTAGGTTCCAGGCTACTGCCAGATAGCAAACATCTTCGGAAAGCAGAACGCCATTTTTTCCCCTTATAAATGCCTATAAATGCCAGGTAACAAATTTACACTATATTACATTATTAATAGAACTAGGCATTAAAAACAATAAATAGTAAAATACACACTCAATACACCCATTACTTTCCTTAAAATATTTGTAGTCTTAATGTAGGGCGAGAGGTGAGTGTTATGTGTAAGAAGTCAAGTTTGGGAAGTATGGGTACTCTGCAGGGGCCACCCTCCCCACACAATGCAAACAAACCAGACGAACATGTCTGATTTTCATCACTTTACGTTTTGTACAAGTTGTTTCCACGTTGATGCAGTAGAATAAATAGAGAAACACTCCCATTCTCACGTAACACCATTTTTAGAAGAAATGACGCCCTGAGTGAAGGCATACGAAAGAAATAATTGGACTAAAAGTTGCCTGGCTACCACATCTCAATTTTTTTTTTTTTTAACAAGTCGGCCATCTCCCACCGAGGCAGGGTGACCCAGAAAGAAAGAAAAAATCCCCAAAAAGAAAATACTTTCATCATTCAACACTTTCACCTCACTCGCACATAATCACTGTTTTTGCAGAGGTGCTCAGAATACAACAGTTTAGAAGCATATACGTATAAAGATGCACAACATATCCCTCCAAACTGCCAATATCCCAAACCCTACTTTAAAGTGCAGGTATTGTACTTCCCATTCCCAGGACTCAAGTCCGGTTATATAAAAATAACCGGTTCCCTGAATCCCTTTACTAAATATTACCCTGCTCACACTCCAACAGCTCGTCAGGTCCCAAATACCATTTGTCTCCATTCACTCCTATCTAACATGCTCACGCATGCTTGCTGGAAGTCCAAACCCCTCGCCCACAAAACCCCCTTTACCCCCTCCCTCCATCCTTTTCGAGGACGACCCCTACACCGCCTTCCTTTCCCTACAGATTTATACACTCTCCATGTCATTCTACTTTGATCCATTCTCTAAATGACCAAACAACCTAAACAACCCTTCTTCAGCCCTCTGACTAATACTTTTATTAACTCCACACCTTCTCCTAATTTCCACACTGAATTTTCTGCATAATATTTACACCACACATTGCCCTTAGACAGGACATCTCCACTGCCTCCAAATTCTTCCTCACTGCAGCATTTACAACTCAAGCTTCACACCCATATAAGAGTGTTGGTACTACTATACTTTCATACATTCCCTTCTTTGCCTCCATAGATAATGTTTTTTTGTCTCCACATATACCTCAATGCACCACTTGCCTTTTTTCCTTCAATTCTATGATTAACCTCATCCTTCATAAATCCATCTGCTGACACGTCAACTCCCAAATATCTGAAAACATTCACTTCTTCCATACTACTCCTCCCCAATTTGATATCAAATTTTTCTTATCTAAATCATTTGATACCCTCACCACCTTACTCTTTTCTTCATTCACTTTCAACTTTCTACCTTTACACACACTCTCAAACTCGTCCACTAACCTTTGCAATTTTTCTTTAGAATGCCCCATAAGCACAGTATCATCAGCAAAAAGTAACTGTGTCAATTCCCAATTTGTATTTGATTCCCCATAATTTAATCCCACCCCTCTCCCAAACACCCTAGCATTTACTTCTTTTACAACCCCATCTATAAATATATTAAACAACCATGGTGACATTACACATCCCTGTCTAAGACCTACTTTTACCGGGAAGTATTCTTCCTCTCTTCTGCACACCCTAACCTCACTATCCTCATAAAAACTTTACAGCATTTAGTAACTTACCACCTATTCCATATACATGGGTTAGAATATTTAATGTCTGAACCTTGTCCAGGAAACGGAGGAAACAATCCACGATGTCTTGCAAGTGGAAGTGTTTCGTCATACAGTAGCAAACAATGTTCTAGTGGGATCCTATGCTGTGCTTTCAAATCAAGGAGGTATTGTGCATCCTGCTACTCCCACCCAAGAACAGGATGAACTCTCAATGCTGTTACAAGTTCCCCTTGTGGTAAGTGTTCATGTACAGTATATCAGTTGTGCTTAGTAATCAAAGCTATCTAGGGTTGTCAGGTGGCAGTGCTGTAAACTTTTAACCTTTGAGGTACTACTTATCCATACTTGACCTACTTGTGTAGGAATTTTTCATTTAATCTACTGCATTTTCTAATGATTCCTTATAAAAACTTTAATCTGATTAGAGACAATAAATCTTAAAGGTTTAGCAGATTAGTCATTAAAACTTACTATTGATTATCTGTCAGTTAAAGAAAATCTTAGTGTTGGGACAGATGCTGGTACATTTTGAATGATTTATGGCTGAAAATAAGGGTCTCTTCTCTGGGAGGGGTGCCACTTCCCACAATGTTTGCATGACTAAGAACCCATCATCTCTCTCGTAAGTGGTAGGATTATTTCCCCCTTTTGTTAAGTGACATTATTTTTCACTGTCTACACCTCTGACAATACAGCTAGAGCAAATACTAGTGAATTTTTCTTTGGTCATATTATAATGGGAAATGGCCAGTATATTAAATGTGTAGTGAGAGGAGGGAAAGATTGAAAGATTACAAAGCATCATAGATTAGTATGATCATGTGATTTATAATTACATGGTTTGAAAATATAATGTTACAGGCTGGCACGGTAAACAGAGGAAGCAATGCTTTAGCAGCAGGTTTGCTCGTGAATGATTGGGCAGCTTTCTGTGGTATGGATACAACAGCAACAGAGCTCAATGTAATTGAAAGTATCTTCAAGATCAATGATGCTCCACAGTCTGCTATATCTACAACCATGAGAAAAGCACTTATTGATAGGTGAGTGTGCTAAAAGCAAAACAGTTTACAGTATACCGAATTTTATGTTATTCCTTCATTGTCCCCTGTAATTTATGCTTTATTTTTTACATTGTAAGCTTCTATGATATGCAAGCAGTCACTAACATTTTGTTGAATTGAATATCATTGTACTGCCAATTACTTTGTAGTATATGCTCAGACAATGCTGTAACTGTTCGCATTGCTTACCATTGATCTATCATATATATGCAGCAAGCAGACATCATATCCAGATGTCGAGACTTCCTCCGAGTGGGTAGTATTACGTACTATAATGCAGTGACCAGGATAGCTATTATATATCATGTAACTTTGTAAGGGTACCCAGAAGTGTTGGTCTTTGAACCCAGATGCTACACTAGCAGTCTGAGAGCCTACTTGGGATTATAAAAGAAGTGAATTCTACTTTTCCTTTCATACATCAGCAACCTTCCAAATGTATCGCAACAGCTTAGACCTGTTCTCTTTGCTGACGACACAACTTTTGTCATCTCCCACCCAAATCCAGCATCACTCAACATTGTTAATGAAGAGCTCTTAAAAATATCAACCTGGATGACTACCAATAAACTTACACCTAACATTAACAAAACCCTCTACATTATGTTTGGGAGCAGAGCCAGTAATGCCCAACTAAACATTATGGTTAACAATACGCTTATAGCTAAATATGTTGAGGGAAAATTTCTGGGTCTGCAGCCTGACAACAACACCCATATCCAACGCACAACAAGTGTCCAAAACAGTTGGCATCCTCTCAAAGATGCGTTATTATGTACCACAAATGGCACTACTTACATTATACTATTCACTGATCTACCCCTACCTCACATATGCTATTTGTGCCTGGGGATCCACAACAGAAAATCACCTGAAGCCAATAATAACTCAACAAAAAGCCACAGTAATAATGATCACAGTCCACTGCTAGACAACACACAACTCCACTCTTCAAAGACCTAAATCTACTCACTATATAAAATATTCACTCTTACTACTGTGCAACCTTCATTTACAGAACAATAAATTCCAGTATTACTCTCAACCTGAAGCACTTTCTTAATAGTTGCAACAGGACCCATAGACATAATACTAGGCACAAAAATCTCTGACATACCCTGTGTCCAGCTAAATCTGTGTACAAATTTTATGTACATAAAAGGGTCCAATATCTGGAAAAAACTGCCGGAACTCTCCAGAGCCACTGTCTCGGCCATCATCATCAAAACTACCATTAAAAAGCACCTTTCCCTAACATATCTCAACATCAGCTAAACATGTGAAACCTATATATCCATATTCTCAATGTCACAAACATATGGAAAACAGTATAATCTTATTCTTAATATATAATCCTCAACCATTACAACAGTGACCACATTAATATGCTAGAATCCTCACTATCTATAATCATAATAACCTCCAGTGCTTTAAACAGAACTTGATAAGCCATATAGCATGTACCAATAGGATATTCACTTCTCTTGTATTCATTGTAACTCCTAAATTTATATTTACAACCACCTGAGAGACTATATAAAACCAGTTATTTTGTCATTGACTTAATAATCTTGGTTAGTCTTAAGTTTGCCCAAAATGCTCTGCATAATAAGGGGTTTTCTGCATGCACACCTAAATGCCATTCACCTCTGTAGAAAGACTATCATGCTGAAATAAAGTATCTCTAGGGTGTTGGGGAGGAATGAGATTAAAAGATAATAAATGATAGGAATTGGGAGTTTTCAGAGTAATTTGATGACGACTGCTCTTTTGGTAGATTTGAAAAGTTTTGAAGGTTCATGGAGGAGTTTTGGAGGGTATGTAAAAGAAGAAAAATAAAAAAAAAATTTTCATTTCTATTCATTTATTTTTTAAACACTGGTCATCTCCCACTAAGGTAGGGTGATCCTCCCATCCTCCTCCCACCATGAAAAAAAAATCATTATCAAATGTTGTCTTGCTATTATACAGTAATCTCTTGAGTTACGATGAGCTGGAGTTATGATTTACCCTCAGAGGAATTTAGGTTTGAGTTGCATATAATGGTAGGACTGTTGTGGGTCGCATCCTAAGGAACAAGATTAACTTAAGTTGCCTGAAATGCTCTGCATAACTAGGATTATGTACAGTAGTATGCCAGTAATGTCAACTAGGTCTGTAATAGTTGTATCATGTACTTGTAAAAATAATTATTACAGTATTATTCCTGGCAACACAGCCAGGTGCAAACACTCATCTCTAACAAAGGAGTTCATAGATTCGACCCTAAAGCATTAACACATACACATTATTATTGTCAGCACATGTGGGTGGCTCTTCCAACGAGCAAACTGGTAACTTCTCTTAGCAGCCACTCAGCAATAGGGTTGAATGTCTCTGGTAGGATCTCAGCCAATAGTAGAGTTTGTACCTGCAGTTTATTTGTTTACTCTTCATTTTGAAGGTATGAGTATTTTCTCACTAATTTTGGGGATGTTTTCTTTTTGGGTCGCCCTGCCTCGGTGGGAGATGGCCGACTTGTTGAAATTAGTGCACGAGTACGGCTTTTTACAATTGACCATCTCTGCTATTATCAAGCAAAAAGAAATAAAGAATATTAAAGTGGCTGACAAATCTAAGCTAGTGAAAAAGGCAAAGAGTTTATCATAAAAATAGAAAGAGTTGTAATTGTGGATAAGAGAAGCAGATGAAGGGAGATAATGCCTACAGTAATATCTGACTGCACAGTACAGTACAGTAAAAGTTGTACTTCTGGGGTCTATTAACTAATTACATACTATGAAACCATGTATTTTGGGGTTTGAGTTGTGATAGTTTGGAGGTATAATACATCTGGAACAGATTAATATCATGATGCAAGGGACCACTGTATTGGTAGCTGTGAGGAAATTTGTTATTTAAACTTGTATATTTAAACGAATTAATGTAGCTTAATTTTCTTTTTTTCAGTATGACATAATTGGGACAGGCAACACCATTAACGTGAAACAAAAAAGGTACAGAAGTGGATAATTTTTAATTTAAAATCTTTTTATTTTAATGTTTCTCTGCACAGACTACTGTGCTGTGCAAAAGGTTGCAGAGAACAGGGGATGGCTATATGTTAATGATGCAAATCTGGAGAATGTTGTACAGTTTTTTTTTTTTTTAAATGTAAGGCCCATGGCATTTGTTGGTATATCATCCTCTTGGCCTTTAAAAAAATTCTGTCAGTATCATAAATGCATAGCACCTGATAAATTGTTTCCAGTTGAAGGACAAGAGGTATGGAAGGAGCTTTTGTCGTTGTTCCAAATAGCTTTTGTTTCATCTAATCTTAAGGGATTATTAGAGATAAAAACTATACGTTGGTTCAGTGTGCTGTATTCCCAGTTCATTTTTATTATTTTACATGAAAATGTTTTGTTGTATTTAATTACATACCAAATATATGCCATATTCAAATTGTGAAAATGTTTCAGTACCTGAGGTGGGCAATATTCAGAGGGATTAAGAGTACCATAATCCTAAAATGATTATTGAATTTTATATTTATATTCACGCAGTGTATTACAAAGTCCCATATATTAAAGACCAAGTACCTTGATGTTGAAAGGCTCCTGCTCCAGGTAACTGATATCTAGTCTTTGGAATATACACTGAGAAAAATTAGTTTTATTATATATTAACATTTTCTTTATACCAATTAATATTTTACACAGGAAAGCAAAACTATACACAATGGTATAAAAAAAACTACAATTCAGTCATCTACCAAGGTGGGGAGACTCAAAAAATAGAAACATTCACCATTTATTCAATTGTGATCTTGTCAGAAGCATGCAGATATCAGTTCAGAACCCCCCTCCAGAGTGCAGGTACTGTACGTCCTACTTCCAGGACCCAAGCCTGGCTAACTAGTTTCCCAGACTGTCCTGGTGGTGGGAAGTAAAGTGCCTACCTTCTGGAAGAGTGAGTGGTGATTAGTTCTGAGGGCCATATGAAGTGATGTATGCATGCTTTTAGCAAGTGTTTTTCTTCTTTTGGGTCCTTACTTCTGTGCTTTATTTGGAATGTCACTGAGAAGAGGGAGAGGCTCAGTTAAACAAGATTATGAAGATAATCCAAACAAAATAATACAATAGTCATGTCATCAGACTGGCTTATTTCCAATGGGGTCCTGTAATCCTCTCCCTAAGGCTGCAACTAACACCTAGGTAACAACTTAATGCTAAGTGAAACAAGTAGGTAAAGGGAAAAGGTCTCAACTTTCACTCGTCTAGGAATGGAACCCTGGTCCCTCTGAGCTGTGGTTACTATTATTACTAAATTTATGTATTTGCAGTGTTAAAATTAACACAAAAATAAAATATGTACAAGCGGTTACTAAAATAAGCTTTTGCAGTCATGCGACTGAAGTCGGCTAGATGATAAACTATTGCTTCATATTATTACATGAATGCCCGTCAAGGATAAAGGGCTCTTCATACAAGGAATTGGGGCCACTTCAAATTAAACCTGACTGCCTTTATTTCTCAGGCCTTGTATTACCCCTACAGGTTTAGTGGTTTTCCCTTCAATATATTTTGTGAAATCCCACTGCACTGGAAAGGATGAAGGCCTACATAAACCTTGGCACACACCACTACCTACATTACCCAGAGCTACATCACACCACCACAATTTTAAATATTTAGCCAAGTACCCACTAGTGTAAATATTTCCCCATTCCTCTATAACTGTGGCTTGACACCATATATTGCCCACCTTAAAGTAAACTTATAATAACTTGACACTGATATAAGTTACTGAAACACTTTTTTTTTTTTTTTTTTTGTAACAAAAAATATTTATATAAAATGTTCTCTACATGTATTAAGTATTACAGATTTAGCACTTAAAATTTATTATATTCATGGGAAAACTGTAGGGATCATAGTGCCCTGAGAACGTTCAGTCAGGTTTGATCTGTTGAAAGGGAAGGTAGCTCCACACCACTTGAAGTTATAGATGGAAAAAAAAAAATGACAGGTTATGATAATTTAGCATATTCCTACCAAATGCTGATTATTTTCTCATCTCAGTACCTTCAAAGGTGCACTGATGCCAGTGAAAGGTTATTGGTTCAAGGAAATGGAGCCAGCCCCTCCTTTCTTGAATCAAATTGATTGCCTCTATTCCCAAGGTACTGTATGATTCCTTTTGGCTTAGCTCTTCCCACAAATGTAATATTGTATTACTATTATACATACAAAAAAAAATAAGCACTAAACCCATATCAGTTATACATGGCTATGTAATAAGTTTATCATTACATTATTAACCCTTAAACTGTCCAAACAGATCAATGTTCACTCGCGTAGTGCTCCAAACATAGATCTATATTCGATTTTATGTGCTTTTTTGCGTAAAAAAAATAGATCTACGTTTGGAGCGCTACACAAGTGAATGGAGATCTACATTTGGACAGTTTAAGGGTAAATGTGTATTCATGAAAATAAGCCCCTATGTAGTTTTACAGTAGCTTGGGAATAACAGTTATCAGGTTTGACCTGAAGAAAGGAAGAGTAGGTCCAAATCCTTGGATCCAAGAGCCCTTCATGCTGTCCTTGAAAGGATCAGGGATGTAATACAAGGTGACATGCAATAAATACTACTACTAAACACATAAGTGGGAAAAATGAGCTGTCAATGTTCTAGTGAAGCATTTTTAAAGGAGCTGGAGCTACCTACTTATCTTGGATCTAATCTGGTCACCCTCTTATTCCTCAACAATCTGCAAGACCCATATGGGTTTGATGCATCAGTTTTTATATTAAAAAGTAAGAACTAAACACATATTACACAGCACTGCTGTTTAACCCATAAGTTTTCATTTAATGTTAACTTTGGTTTGTAACTTTTATGTATTCAAGGTAGCACTAAACCCACAGGGGAGGTAAACTTTAATTTGAGGGGAAGGGCAGCTCCAAATCCTTGTACCAAGAACCCTTCACTATTATCAGGACATCTTGCGAAGTTCAGATATAGGAACAAAACTTCCTAAGATTTATATTTCATAATATTCCAGTTACTAATAGGTCATCACACAATTTATGTAAGCACTGATAGCTGCTCATTACAATAAACTAGCCTAATTAACATACTCGGTCTGCTTTCAAAGCATCATTTTTAACAATGAAGATTGATGCTTACTACCAAAGTGTCAGCACATCAAGAATGAATGCAGATGAGCTAGCAAGACTGGCTCCCGTTTTTAACCATTTTTTTTTTTTTTTATCAAGTCGGCTGTCTCTCACCGAGGCAGTACATTGACAAAAAATGGAATGAGAGCCACCATTTGTGATCATACAGTACTCAATTTTAAATACCTCGAGCAACAGCAAGTGAATAACTTAAATTATCAAGTACAGTACTGTAATTAGCCTTTGAGTCACTACACATTAGTCAATAATTACATGTTACAACCTATTTTTTACTGCTGTTCTCTATATAAATTTAAGTAAAAATAAAGAGCTGTATCAAATATCTTGACACCAATACTGTCTGCAGAGGTGTGATACGGCAGCTCAGATATTCTTATTTTGCAAATAAAAGCACAGGAGTCAGTTTATAGAATGCAAATGTTGAAGCTGCTTTACAAACTTACAAACTAAGATGCTCATAATTATATTAACTTTGTTAAAAGCACAAACTTCGTGCAACATTAGTATTAAAATATTAACACAGCCTCTCCTCACTTAATGACGGAGTTCCTTTCGTAAGACCACATCGGTAAACGAATTTGTCGCTAAGTGAGGAGCATACTATAATGGTAGTGGGTCTATATCAACTATCTTGGATATTGTTTTAACATCACCTTTGCACCATTTATAACATTTCTGGTATATTTTTGAATGTTTAACCCTTTGAGGGTTTTGGACGTACTAGTACGTCTTACGTGCAGGGGTTTTTGACGTACTAGTACGCACAAATTCTAGCGCCGTCAAATCTCGCGGGAAAAGGCTGGTAGGCCTACATGTGAGAGAATGGGTCTGTGTGGTCGGTGTGCGCGGTAGAAAAAAAATCTGGGACCCAGTGGTGCATTGTGGGAACGCCCTCTTAGTAAACAATGTCCACCATGCCTCGCGGTAAGAAGCTCCTCACTCCTCGGCGAATTGGGACACTTTTGTTCCCCAGTGACAGTTCTAATACAGATGGAAGTGCCAGTGAAGATGAGTTTCAAGGTTTTGGCGAGGTTTTGACCGAAACTAATGACCATAATATCGGTAATAGTGAGGAAAACCCAGACGACCCTCAGCTTTCCACCTCTGGTGCTGGGCCGTCTTGTTCACGTTCAGTTGTACCAGAATCCAAGAGGAAACTTCTATTTTCCCAAATCCCAGACTCAGATGAGAGCATGGGAGATGATAGTGACTGTGAATATGAACTACAAGCTCTTCAAACTAGTTCCAGTAGTGATAGTGAAGTGCAATATTCCCCAGTGAAGCGTCAGTATATACGACGATATATGCGCTCTGGTAGTGTGCCATATGCTATGCCAAGGGGAAGGAGTGTATCTCGGAGTACATCCCGTGGCTGTACAACAGGAACAGACAGTAAAAATGACGATGATACTGTTGCAATTGGGATGGAAAATGTGCGTGGTGGTAGTGGTGCCGGCGGTGAGGCACCAGCAGTGGGCCATGCTGCCACCCACGCCGCTGCGTCAGCTGATCTACAACAAAGGCCACCATCCCCCACCCACCCACCACACCAGCCTCCACAACCACAACCACCTGTCATTGTTAAGTACCCACCAGCAGACCGCACCTGGGATTGGCAGGAAGCTGTCAATTTTGTTCCAAATGCCCACCAGTTTGGTGACAGCCAAAGTGGAATACGGCCATCTTGTACACTTGGGAACAATGCCACTGAACTGGAATGTTTCGAGTTATTCTTTGACGAACCACTGATGGAAAGTATTGTCATGGAAAGCAACACATACTACGAGTACACCATGGCAAACACATTACTTTCACCAAAATCACGTCTACACCAGTGGAAGGAGGCAACTGTGGCTGAGATGTATCTTTTCTTTGCCACAATAATGCTTATGCCACATGTGTATAAGCACAAAGTGAAATCATACTGGTCAACAGACCGCCTGATTGCAACCCCAGGTTTCAGTGATATAATGCCAGTGAATCGATTTGTGCTAATGTTACGTATGCTTCACTTCTCAGATAAAACCAGGCCTGACAGGTTATATAAGATTAGGAATGTGTTTGTGTATCTGAAAGAGAAATTCAATACGCATTTTTATCCCTTCAGGAAGCTTGTAATTGACGAGTCTTTGATTCTGTTCAAAGGAAGACTCTCTTTCAAGCAGTACATACCAAGCAAGAGGAAACACTTTGGTATAAAGTTGTTTGTGCTTTGTGATTGTTACAGTGGTCTGGTATTGGATATTATTGTGTACACTGGAAGTTATACATTGCAAAATACCAGGAAGTTATTGGGCATCTCAGGTGATGTGGTTAGAACAATGATAGAACCATACCTTGGTAAGGGGCATATATTATATACAGATAACTGGTACACAAGCCCCTCACTCAGTGATTTTTTGCGAGTGAACATGACAGATGTGTGTGGCACAGTACGTGCAAATCGGAAACATATGCCCAGGTTTGACGCTGGCACTCGTAGAGGTGAGGTGCAGGCGTTTGCTGCCAATGACATCATGGCATTTCGGTGGCATGACAAACGAGATGTCACACTGTTGTCATCAGTTCACCCTAATGAAATGGCAGACAGTGGCAGGCAGCATAGAGAGACCAATGAACCCATTCTAAAACCTGCAGCTGTGATTGATTACACCTTCAACATGCGTTCAGTGGACAAATGTGACATGCAGATTGGGTTTGCTGATTGTGTTCGCAAGAGTTATAAGTGGTACATCAAACTGTTTTTCCATCTTCTGGACATTTCCATGCTCAATGCTTATAATATGTACAAGATGAGGACCAGAAACAAACCACAGTACGGCAAATTCTGTTTGTCTGTCATCAGACAAATAGTATTCAAGTACCAAGGAACAACACCTGCAATTGACCGCCCACCAAATTATCAACAACTACCTGCTCGTCTGAAGCATGGTGATCACTTCCTGGTAAAACTGCCTGCTACTGCTTTCAAGAAAAAGGCTCAGAAGAGGTGTTACGTCTGTGCACATACAAAAAAACGCCCACAACAACGCAGAGACACTCGTTTTATGTGTGAGGAGTGTAAAACACCACTGTGCATGACACCATGTTTCAAAGAGTTCCACAGGCTGCAGAACTTCTAGAAACATTCCCTGTGACTGTATATGTGTATATAAAATATAGAAAAATAGTAATAAACAACATTTCATATCATTTGTTTGTGTAAATATTTTCTACAAACAAAATAATGACAACAGTGTTTACGCCCTTATTGTGTAGTATTGAAAAAGAAATAACTTACAAAATACTGATCATGTTGGCCTCAGAGGCCATAAAAGTTACTCAGAAAAAGAAAATTTTAAAAATAATTGAAAATAGTACATAAAAAAGTAAATAGAAAAATACCGGGTGACGGCAGTCAGCGATGTTACCAGATGTTGTTCAATTTTGGCAAACTTCACGCCACCATATCTCGGTAAGTATTGACGGTAAAAATTTTTTGTTTAGCCTATAATGTTTAGAAAAAAAAAAACTATTTTTTCATAAGAAAAAAAAATTTTTTTTTTTTTGAAATTTGGCCGACTCTGAGAACGAGTTTCGGAGAGGGCCTGTCGACCCTCAAAGGGTTAAACAGCAATGTACTGTATATCGTAATAAACAGAATAGAGGAAATCAGCTCTAATATACATTAATTATGCATACTGGTCAGAGCCCGTTGTAAGTCCAAGTCATCATTAAACGAGCATGTCGCTAAGTGAGAAGAGGCTGTATTGTAAAATAAGATAAATCTTTCATTTACTCTCAGTCTCTCATACCACATATTGTAGAGTTTCTAAAAGAAAAAGTTACATATAATAGAAATGAATGACTAGTTATTTTTACAGACTTTTTTTTATATATTATTTATATCACTTATTTAATAATATTTTTTGCAAGTGCTAGAAAAAAAATATTTTTCTGATATAAGTGAGGCAAGCTTTATAAATTTTAATGTAATTAAGGCAAAGTTAGACTTTAAACACTAAATCAAAAGCACCTTAAGTTTCCCAGCCAACAAATAGAGCCATGTGAACATTTTTAGCTACTGCTAATACATTCATGGCAGTGTTCCTATCCTTACCTAACACTCAGTGTTCCTGACTACCTCTTGATAGAGCATATATTCCTGGCAGCCAACAGTAATGAGTAAAGATGGAGGAGAATTTCTTAGCAGCCAACAATAACAGCTTGAGATGAGATAGCATTCTTCTTGATGGTAAACAGTAGCAATGCTAGATGGAGGGAATGTTGTTCTTGGTAGCCAACAGCGATGACTCTAGATGAAGATAACGCTCTACCAAAGGAGTATATACCTATGTAAAATAAAAGTTTAAACAGTACTTTTTATGGCTGTATATAAAATATAATTTATAAAGGAAGTTACAATATGTCCAAAACATAAACCAAGTTGTAGGTAATCCATCTGTAGATGAATGGTTCAGAGAACCAACATGTTGTTGAATTAGACACATGTGCAACTCTTGGGTATCTTTATAGAGGAAATGTTTTGCCACACAGTGGCTTCATCAGTCCATACAAAGGAGAAACTTGAAGAACAGGAGGAGAATGAGGTAATCAGTCCCTCAGCCTTGAGTCGATGTGGTCAGTCCATCAATCTTGAATAGAATACGGCATATGAGCGGAGAAGCAGCTTATAAACCGTAGACAGGTGAGGGGCAGCAGTCGTAGGTGGTGTCACATTTGTCCAATGTGGAAGTAGGTCGTGCCCAAGGGTTAGGCAAGTGAAGAATTCCCAAGTACAGTGGACCCCCGCATAACGATTACCTCCGAATGCAACCAATTATGTAAGTGCGTTTGTACGTGTAAGTTTGGGGGTCTGAAATGGACTAATCTACTTCACAATATTCCTTATGGGAATAAATTCGGTCAGCACTGGCACCTGAACATACTTATGGAGTGAAAAAATATCGTTAACCGGGGGTCCACTGTATTAAGACTCAAGGCTGAGGGACTGATTACCTCATTCTCCTCCTGTTCTTCAAGTTTCTCCTTTGTATGGACTGATGAAGCCACTGTGTGGCGAAACGTTTCCTCTATAAAGATACCCAAGAGTTGCACATGTGTCTAATTCAACAACAGGTAATCCATCTGCTCCCAGCTATGGCTTCACCCTGTAAGATAAACTAATTTCTGTGACACACAAAACATTACCTCTGTTCAAGCTTTATACCAGATTCAGGTTATAATGTTATAGTGATCTACAGTTCTAGACTAATATAATTGCACGACTAACGAAATCGTAATGTCACGATTGCAAACAAACCATACTACGGATGGGGTTAGAACCAGCGATCAGTCTCAAAACTCCTATGCTAACCTTACTATGATGTAGAAATATACCTAGTTGGACGAATCTTATTGTAGCTAGCTGGCCCAGTGGCTAAGGCATCGGTCTGGAGTTTTCAAACACTATGATCGCGGGTTCTAACCCCACCTGTGGTATGGTTTGTTTCCAATCATGTCATTACGATTTCGTGAGTCATGTTGATGGCTTTGAGGGGACTTGAGCTAGAGTTTGTCACGGCCATGCTAGCAGGAGATTTGTCTGTAAAAACTTGAATTTGTGGTCACAGTGGTGCCTATGCTAACCTTACTATGGTGTAGAAATATACCTAACTGGATGAATCTTATTAAAGCTAGCTGGCACAGTAGCTAACGCGTCTGTCTGGAGTTTTAAGACACTGATCGCAGGCTCTAACGCCACCCATGGTATGGTTTAACCCTTTGACTGTTTTGGTCGTATATACAATGGACTCCCGGTTTACGATATTATTTCATTCCAGGAGTATGTTCAGGTGCCAGTACTGAACGAATTTGTTCCCATAAGGAATATTGTGAATTAGATTAGTCCATTTCAGACCCCCAAACATACACGTACAAACGCACTTACATAACTGGCTCGCATTGGGAGCTGATCGTAAAGCGGGGGTCCACTGTATATGTCTTACGAGGTACCGTGTTTGACATATATATACTCATAAATTCTAGCAGCTTCAAATCAAGCAGGAGAAAGCTGGTAGGCCCACATGTGAGAGAATGGGTCTGTGTGGTCAGTGTGCACCAAAAAAAAAAAATCCTGGAGCATGCAGTGCATAATGAGAAAAAAAAAACGGTCGGAGTTTTTTTTTTATTAAAATGCCGACTTTGTGGTCTATTTTCGTATAGTATTTATGGTTGTATTCTAGTTTTCTTGGTCTCATTTGATAGAATGGAAAACATGTTATAGAAATAGAGGTGATTTTGATTGGTTTTACTATAAAAAGAACCTGGAAATGGAGCTCAAAGTAGGGGAAATGTTTGATTTTTGCCGATGTTCAAAAGTAAACAAATGATGTCATTGTCCAATAAATGTCCAACTAGCCATTCTAATATGCAGTCATGAATGGGTTGACATTATCTGTACAATTATTACAGTATTGCAGTAGTCTGCATAACAGTAAATCTTCTATTTTTTTTATTTGAATAAAAATTCATAATAGAAAGCAAGAGTAATATCAGAGGGGCCTGGAGACATGACTGATGAACAAAGAAAATGTTATTTTAGAGCCAGGAATGTCTGCATTGTTCATTCTGGACCTTATTTTGAAATTGTCATATTTTATAATTTTCGTGAAATTGGCCAAATTGCAAATTTCTGACCACGTTATTGGGTAGTTGAAATTGGTAAATGGCCAGTTTCTTGTACTCAAGCGATAGAAAAAAACGGAGTTCTGAAGAAATAGCTATGAGTTTGGTCGACTAGAACAATGGAATTAGCCGAAAATAGGGCTCAAATTGGGCGAAATCGCCAATTTGTAAATATCGCCGAGGTCGCTAACTTCGCGAAAGCGTAATTCCGTCAGTTTTCCATCAAATTTCATTTTTTTGGTGTCACTACAATCGGGAAAAGATTCTCTATCATTTCACAAGAATTTTTTTTTTTTTTTTTAAATTTTGTGACACCAGGAGACACCTCAGGATTGGGGGGTTGCGACAGTCAAAGGGTTAATTGCAAGCAGATACATACTATGAGGCAGGGTAAATGAAAACATTATTGGTCAGATACACTGTTTAAAGAAAAAAAAGGGTAGATACATGCCTGTAAGCAATTTATACCACATTCTTTGTATCTGAAGCTACATGTATATATACTATATAAAAAAAAATAGGCTATACAATTAAAAGGGTTCCAAATCTAAAATGGTTTACTAGAAGAGAAAACCAGCTAATAAATTCAAAATAATAGTTTAGACAGTGTGAAGTTATATTCTCATTATTATAGTTTCCCTCAATAAATTTGCTAAATTTACACATTTCATGCTCTGCTTCTGTTGTACTGTAATTTATTTCATACTTACAATAATTCCTCTCATTTGTTACTATGTTCATATTTTTTGCTAACTGCTCAATATATTCATTAGGTTTAATATTATAATGACAAATACAGCATCTGTTTATATCTATTAGTCATTAAATATACAATGTGTGCATTATTTTCTACTTTATCTGATATACCTATAAAAACATTCACTAGTGTAGTATACTGTATTAGCTGATGTATAAGTATTTGTGCTAACTTGTAGTAAGTGTATTCAGGTGTACACAAATACAGTTACATAGATTATCATACATTATCATGCACTGAGGTATATGTGGAGGCAAAAAATGTTATCTATAGAGGCAAAGAAGGGAATGTATGAAAGCATAGTAGTACCAACACTCTTATATTGGTGTGAAGCTTGGGTTGTAAATGCTGCAGTGAGGAGGTGGTTGGAGTCAGTGGAGATGGCCTGTCTAAGGGCAATGTGTGGTGTAAATATTATGCAGAAAATTCGGAGTGTGGAAATTAGGAGGTGTGGAGTTAATAAAAGTATTAGTCAGAGGGCTGAAGAGGGTTTATTGAGGTAGTTTGGTCATTTAGAGAGAATGGATCAAAGTAGAATGACATGGAGAGTGTATAAATCTGTAGGAGAAAGAAGGCGGGATAGGGGTCGTCCTCAAACAGGTTGGAGGGAGGGGGTAAAGGTGGTGGTGTGGGCGAGGGGTTTGGACTTCCAGCAAGCATGCATGAGCGTGTTAGATAGGATTGAATGGAGACAAATGGTATTTGGGACCTGATGAGCTGTTGGAGTGTGAGCAGGGTAATATTTAGTGAAGGGATTCAGGGAAACCCGTTATTTTATATAACTGGACTTGAGTCCTGGAAATGGGAAGTACAATGCCTGCACTTTAAAGGAGGGGTTTGGGATATTGGCAGTTTGGAGGGATATGTTGTGTATCTTTATACGTATATGCTTCTAAACTGTTGTGTTCTGAGCACCTCTGCAAAAACAGTTATTATGTGTGAGTGAGGTGAAAGTGTTGAATGATGATGAAAGTATTTTCTTTTTGGGGATTTTCTTTCTTTGTGGGAGACGGCCAACTTGTTGAAAAAACAAAACAAAAAAAAGCTGCAGCATATGTGTAGAGAACCTAGGATAACCCAAAAAAGTCAGAGTAACTTATTTCCATTGGGGTCCTTTAATTTCCATTGGAGTTCATTAGATTTAATATAGACCTGTGACTTGCTTTTCATTTGTATTTTTTTTTTTTACCTCCACACCCTTCTACCAAGGCAGGGTGATCCAAGGAAAACACATTCACCATCATATATTGTTATACAGTTACAGATTATACTATATATGTGCAATATAATTTTATGCTTTATCAGTATTACTGGGTACTCCTAGTTTAAGTCTACCCAAAATAATTTGCATAACCATGAGCTCTTCCCTATATGAAATAAATAACAAAAAGGCACAATACTGTGACTGGAACAATACACAAATAACCCGCACATAGAAGAGAAGAGCTCACGACGACGTTTCAGTCCGACTTGGACCATTTACAAAGTCACACTAACGAAAGGAGAGCAGGAAGGGTATATATAGGCAGGAGGAGGTAGTAGTAGTTGGGAGGTGGTAAGAGTAGGAGGGGCCAGTCAAATACTAAGAAAGAGGAGCACTGCAAGAGAGCTAGGTGCCCACAGAGGGTAAGAGCAAGAACACTGAGAGGGAGGGGGGAACAAATAAATGAAAGGAACAAATACACAGGGCAGAAGAAAGACAACCCAGTGTATTTGTTCCTTTTATTTATTTATTTGTTTTCTTTCCCTCGGTGTTCTTGCTCCTACCCTCTGTGGGCCCCTAGCTCTCTTGCAGTGCTCCTCTTTCTTAGTATTTGACTGGCCCCTCCTACTCTTACCACCTCCCCACTACTACTACCTTCCACCTTCACTACCACCACTACTACTACCTCCTCCTGCCTATATATACCCTTCCTGCTCTCCTTTCGTTAGTGTGACTTTGTAAATGGTCCAATTCGGACTGAAACTTCGTCGTAAGCTCCTCTCTCCTATATGAAATCTTTGTAACAAATGTACCTAACTTGGGAAATGACTGATTATGATTATATAAACACACCTTATCGGCATCAGAATTTGGTTTGCAGACAAGTTTGAAGTCCCGCTTCTTTATTACCTCTTGGAACTTGCCACCCACCAACCCGTGCTTGGCCCTATATGCAGATCCCAGACACGCAGAATTGGCAACTGCCTAGAAATTTAAAACAACGCAGTATTTGGTTAACATTCATTTGATAAGTTCCTTAAAACAAACTGATCTTTATAAAAATGTCCTCTATATCAAAGAACTGTACAGTACTAGAATTCTACATTATTGCCTAGTGTGCCTAATAAATATTTTTTTTTATTTTACAGTGACATGACCCCATGTGTACATGCATATATACATACATGTATATGTGCATGTGAATGTTTTTGTGCATTTTTCTGTGTGTATTTTGTCTTTCGTGTTTGTGTTTGATTTTGTCTTCATGCGTGCATGTATGCACATGCATTTGTTTATTAAAAAATTAATACAAACTGTATTCTTCATCTATAAACATTAGTCAGCATGTGCTCAATATTTAATCTGACCAAGTTGTCACACACACACACCAAGTTTAACACACACACACGCACGCACATACACACACATACCAAAGTGTACATAAGTAAGATGAACACACACCACTGTATTACCTGGAGAGGGTTTCGGGGGTCAAAGCCCCCGCGGCCCGGTCTAAGACCAGGCCTCGAGGTGGATCAGGGGGAAAGTTGAACATCCCCTGCAATCCCCCCCCCACATGCACACACACACACACTCATACTCACCATGGTATACACAGGAGAGTTGAACACATCAGCCAGAACTTGTAAGACACTGTTGTTGTTTGAAGCTCCTCCAGTGGCCAGTACTCTAGTCCCACTGCCTGTTTATAACTCACTATTATAATTACAGTAGCCTAAAGTTTTTTTTTTTTTTTTTAGCAAACTTGTTATATCCCACCTAGGCAGGGTGACTAAAAAGAAAAACAAAAGTTTTACCAACGCTCTTATATGGGTGTGAACCATGGGTGATGAATGTTGCAGCGAGGAGAAAGCTGGAGGCAGTGGAGATGTCATGTCTGAGGGCAATGTGTGGTGTGAATATAATGCAGAGAATTCGTAGTTTGGAAGTTAGGAGAAGGTGTGGGATTGCCAAAACTGTTGTCCAGAGGGCTGAGGAAGGGTTGTTGAGGTGGTTCGGACATGTAGAGAGAATGGAGCGAAACAGAATGACTTCAAGAGTATCAGTCTGTAGTGGAAGGAAGGCGGGGTAGGGGTCGGCCTAGGAAAGGTTGGAGGGAGGGGGTGAAGGAGGTTTTGTGTGCGAGGGGCTTGGACTTCCAGCGGGCATGCGTGAGCTCGTTTTATAGGAGTGAATGGAGACAAATGGTTTTTAATACTTGACGTGCTGCTGGAGTGTGAGCAAAGTAACATTTATGAAGGGATTCAGGGAAACCGGCAGGCCGGACTCGAGTCCTGGAGATAGGAAGTACAGTGCCTGCACTCTGAAGGAGGGGTGTTAATGTTGCAGTTTAAGAACTGTAGTGTAAAGCACCCTTCTGGCAAGACAGTGATGGAGTGAATGATGGTGAAAGTTTTTCTTTTTCGGGGCACCCTGCCTTGGTGGGAATCGGCCAGTGTGCTAATAATCAAAAAAAAAAAAAATAATTTATACAGGTGAAGGGGTTACTAGCCCTTGCTCCTGGCATTCTAGTCGCCTCTTACGACAACCATGGCTTACAGAAGAATTCTTTTCCACTTCTTCAGGGAAATAAGAGGAAATAAAGAACAAGAACCATTAAAAAAATAGATAACCCAGATGGGTGTTTAAATATATATGCATGTACATTCATGTGTATTGTAACTGAAGTGTAAGTAGAAGTAGCAAGATATACCTGCTATCCCACGTGTTTATGAGAAAAAAAAAGACATCAACAATCCTACCATCATGTAAAACTATTACTGGTTTCCGTATCACACTCGTTTGGCAGGAGGGTAGTACCTACCTGGGTGACTGCTGTTTACCAACCTACTACCTAAACTAAAATCAAGTTATTGGCTTATATACTATACATGTTAAAGAAACTTAACTGTACATGTTACAATCATTCCCAGGATATTATAAAATAGGTAGCAACACTATGTGAAGACAAAACAACAGTTTACCAATGAGTACAGGGAACTTATGCATATTACATAGGTTGTATACACAACAGTGAAGCCCGGTAAAAGTAGGTCTTAGACAGGGATGTGTAATGTCACCATGGTTGTTTAATATATTTATAGATGGGGTTGTTAAGGAAGTAAATGCTAGGGTGTTTGGGAGAGGGGTGGGATTAAATTATGGGGAATCAAATTCAAAATGGGAATTGACACAGTTACTTTTTGCTGATGATACTGTGCTTATGGGAGATTCTAAAGAAAAATTGCAAAGGTTAGTGGATGAGTTTGGGAATGTGTGTAAAGGTAGAAAGTTGAAAGTGAACATAGAAAAGAGTAAGGTGATGAGGGTGTCAAATGATTTAGATAAAGAAAAATTGGATATCAAATTGGGGAGGAGGAGTATGGAAGAAGTGAATGTTTTCAGATACTTGGGAGTTGACGTGTCGGCGGATGGATTTATGAAGGATGAGGTTAATCATAGAATTGATGAGGGAAAAAAGGTGAGTGGTGCGTTGAGGTATATGTGGAGTCAAAAAACGTTATCTATGGAGGCAAAGAAGGGAATGTATGAAAGTATAGTAGTACCAACACTCTTATATGGGTGTGAAGCTTGGGTGGTAAATGCAGTAGCGAGGAGACGGTTGGAGGCAGTGGAGATGTCCTGTTTAAGGGCAATGTGTGGTGTAAATATTATGCAGAAAATTCGGAGTGTGGAAATTAGGAGAAGGTGTGGAGTTAATAAAAGTATTAGTCAGAGGGCAGAAGAGGGGTTGTTGAGGTGGTTTGGTCATTTAGAGAGAATGGATCAAAGTAGAATGACATGGAAAGCATATAAATCTATAGGGGAAGGAAGGCGGGGTAGGGGTCGTCCTCGAAAGGGTTGGAGAGAGGGGGTAAAGGAGGTTTTGTGGGTAAGGGGCTTGGACTTCCAGCAAGCGTGCGTGAGCGTGTTAGATAGGAGTGAATGGAGACGAATGGTACTTGGGACCTGACGATCTGTTGGAGTGTGCGCAGGGTAATATTTAGTGAAGGGATTCAGGGAAACCGGTTATTTTCATATAGTCGGACTCGAGTCCTGGAAATGGGAAGTACAATGCCTGCACTTTAAAGGAGGGGTTTGGGATATTGGCAGTTTGGAGGGATATGTTGTGTATCTTTATATGTGTATGCTTCTAGACTGTTGTATTCTGAGCACCTCTGCAAAAACAGTGATAATGTGCGAGTGTGGTGAAAGTGTTGAATGATGATGAAAGTATTTTCTTTTTGGGGATTTTCTTTCTTTTTTGGGTCACCCTGCCTCGGTGGGAGACGGCCGACTTGTTGAAAAAAAAAAAAAAAAATATATATATATGTTAGGTGTGTTTATGATCCTTTAGTATTCTTTTGTTCTTTCAACAAACTTTAGTATTATTAGCATTTTATTTATGAGGCTGCACTAAGCCTGTATGAACCATACAGTGCCTGGGGAATGGGAGGAAATTAGGTCTTATTCAATAAGTAGAGATTTGGTCCAGTTCCCTGGATCAAGAGCCCTTCACCAGTGTCAAGGAATGATCCTTTATGAGTCAATGGAGAAGTGTGTGTTAGAGGAGGAAGACGAGCCCTCACTATCTGCTGCGACCATCACTACTCTTACTACTACTACTGCTGATGCTGATGCTGCTGCTACTACTACATTTACCACTATTACTTCTACCACTACCATTACTACCTGTACCACTACTACTATTTTCTGGAAAAAAATGTTCCTCAAAAGACAAAATGTATACTAGACTTGAGAAAACTCCAACCTGCAAAGATATATACAGTGAGGTACATATCTCTGTATATATACTAACAATTTACTGTAGTTCCTATTTTAGAGATGAAAATATACATGACTGGTGGTGAACAGACCATATGCAGCTTTTATAACCTTCTTGTAGTTGATAGGCTTTAAACACAATTAGCCCACAAACCAACCATCCTGCCCAGTTCCAAAGGAATCACTGAAGAAATTGTTGGTCAGCCAGTGAGGACAAGAGTCACCATAGACACAAGTGATGTGAAGATACAGCGACTTGTTAAGTGTAGTAGAAAAGCGAGATACTGTGCTGTGACAGCATAATGAAGTGTGCTGATAGTAATTGAGTATACAGTGGTTTTTAAGTACTCAAAATACCATGTAATGTTGTCCTAATGGCTTTAAGTGTCTAATATTGCTTATTAAGTACACAGAAAGAGTGATGATAATTGTAATGGCCGTTAATTATACAGGGTAAATCCTCAGTGCACAGCTGAGAAGCGTTACATTTAGTATGAAGCCTAATTTAATTATTTCAAGCAGTGTAAATACAGTATTTTCAATGTAGTGTCATTTAATCAATAAAGTTTTCTGTTTATATTTGTTTTCTTGCAACTAGCATCCTTTACAAATACACATGCAACTCAGGTGTGCAACATTATCTTTAACTATACTACTGTAATCAATGACACAGACAAATACCTTTAAGTATTTCCGTGATACATAAAGCCAATACCCAATTAGTCCAGGCTATGCTTAAGGCTTGCCTGGATACTTTATGGTATTCTTTCTCTAGTGCTATGAGTCTAAATAACTGTTAGTAAACACATACAAAAATATTCTTTATAAGGAATTTGACAGTCTATGTTAGAATACTGAACATAAATAGCAATATAAAAAGTAAAATATGCAGTATGAATATGAAAGTTAATCTTCACTGTACAGTGGGAATGTAATTCTTACCTATGTTAAAGCCCAATTTTTCTGCATAAACACGCTTGGCTATAAGCTGCCCTTCTACCAGAGCTCGAACTTCTACTTCCCGACTTGTGAAACGTGACACTAAGTCATCGGCCTTATTGTAGCGGAAGACACCTTCAAGATTTGGAGTAATTTCACGCATGTAGTAATAAATACCTGGAAATAAAATGAGAATAATTCAAATGCTTATTTACAGTATTAACCATGTTACACAAATAACCCGCACATAGAAGAGAGGAGCTTACGACGATGTTTCGGTCCGACTTGGACCAGCTATTTGTGTATCATTCCAGTCACGGTATTGTGCCTTTTTTTGTTATTAACCATGTATATACATATTCATCTACTAAATTTCCTCCATTATCAGACTGCTACAATAATAGTCAGCACTAAATTAACTTAAAAAAAATTTGATCTTTTCCACATTCTTCAACTACAGCAGATTCTTTGGAAAAGTTCAACAATTACCACCAGAGAACATAACAAAAAAATTACTAATGGAGGAAAATATTTTCATCATAAAGCAAGTTTTCATCCTTCAGATATATCTTTCTGAAAACATACCATAATTAGGATGACTTCCAGTACATGTATTTGATTTTCCCAAACCCAACACATTTAAATTCACATCTACACATAAATGAATCTGATACAAAATGGGAGCTGTTACACTTGCTTTTTGCCAATGATAGATAGAGTGGGAGAGGTACTGTCAAGGAATTTTAATGAAAATAAGAACAAATTTTGGAGTGAGTTAAACAAGTTAAGAAAGCCTAGGGAACAAATGGATTTATCAGTTAAATACAGAGAAGGGGAGTTAGTAGATGGGGAGATGGAGGTTTTGGGTAGATGGCGAGAATATTTTGAGGAACTTTTAAATGTCGACAAAGAAAGGGAGGTGGTAATTTCATGCACTGGCCAGGGAGGTATATCATCTTTTAGGAGCGAAGAAGAGCAGGATGTGAGTGTGGGGGAGGTGAGTGAGGCATTATATAGAATGAAAGGGGGTAAAGCAGCTGGAACTGACGGGATCATGACAGAAATGTTAAACGCAGAGGGACACAGTGTTGGAGTGGTTGGTATTTTTGTTTAATAAATGTATGAAAGAGGGGAAGGTACCCAGGTACCTGGGTACCTTCGGAGAGCATGTATAGTCCCTTTATATAAAGGGAAGGGGGACAAAAGAGATTGTAAAAATTATAGAGGAATAAGTTTATTGAGTATACCAGGAAAAGTGTACGGTAGGGTTATTATTGAAAGAATTAGAGGTAAGACAGAATGTAGAATTGCGGATGAGCAAGGAGGTTTTAGAGTGGGTAGGGGATGTGTAGATTAAGTGTTTACATTGAAGCATATATGTGAACAGTATTTAGATAAAGGTAGGGAAGTTTTTATTACATTTATGGATTTAGAAAAGGCATATGATAGAGTGGATAGGGGAGCAATGTGGCAGATGTTGCAAGTGTATGGAATAGGTGCTAAGTTAATAAATGCTGTAAAGAGTTTTTATGAGGATAGTGAGGCTCAGGTTAGGGTGTGTAGAAGAGAGGGAGACTACTTCCCGGTAAAAGTAGGTCTTAGACAGGGCTGTGTAATGTCACCATGGTTGTTTAATATATTTATAGATGGGGTTGTAAAAGAAGTAAATGCTAGGGTGTTCGGGAGAGGGGTGGGATTAAAATATGGAGAATTAAATACAAAATGGGAAGCGACACAGTTACTTTTTGCTGACGATACTGTGCTTATGGGAGATTCTAAAGAAAAATTGCAAAGGTTAGTGGATGAATTTGGGAATGTGTGTAAAGGTAGAAAGTTGAAAGTGAACATAGAAGTAAGAGTAAGGTGATGAGAGTATCAAATGATTTAGATAAAGAAAAATTGGATATCAAATTGGTGAGGAGTATGGAAGAAGTGAATGTTTTCAGATATTTGGGAGTTGACGTGTCAGCGGATGGATTTATGAAGGATGAGGTAAATCATAGAATTGATGAAGGAAAAAAGGCAAGTGGTGCATTGAGGTATATGTGGAGGCAAAAAATGTTATCTATGGAGGCAAAGAAGGGAATGTATGAAAGTATAGTAGTACCAACACTCTTATATGGGTGTGAAGCTTGGGTTGCAAATGCTGCAGCAAGGAGGCGGTTGGAGGCAGTGGAGATGTCCTGTCTAAGAGCAATGTGTGGTGTAAATATTATGCAGAAAATTCGGAGTGTAGAAATTAGGAGAAGGTGTGGAGTTAATAAAAGTATTAGTCAGAGGGTTTGTTGAGATGGTTTGGTCATTTAGAGAGAATGGATCAAAGTAGAATGACATGGAGAGCGTATAAATCTGTAGGGGAAGGAAGGCGGGGTAGGGGTCATCCTCGAAAAGGTTGGAGGGAGGGGGCCCCACCAAGGAAGGTTCCTTGATGTTGGTGAGGGGCTCTTGATTTAGGGAATTGGATCTGTGCTCCAGTTCCCCGAATTAAGCCTGAATGCCTTCCACATCCCCCCCCAGGCGCTGAATAATCCTCCGGGTTTAGCGCTTCCCCCTTGATTATATTAATAATAATAATGGAGGGAGGGGGTAAAAGAGGTGTTGTGGGCGAGGGGTTTGGACTTCCAGCAAGGGTGCGGGAGCGTGTTAGATAGGAGTGAATGGAGACAAATGGTATTTGGGACCTGACGATCTGTTGGAGTGTGAACAGGGTAATATTTAGTGAAGGGATTCAGGAAACTGGCTATTTTATAAAACCGGACTTAAGTCCTGGAACTGGGAAGTACAATGCCTCCACTCTAAAGGAGGGGTTTGGGATATTGGCAGTTTGGAGAGATATATTGTGTATTTTTTTTTTTATTATTATTATTATCACACTGGGGGTTTCCCACCAAGGCAGGGTGGCCTGAAAAAGAAAACCTTTCACCATCATTCACTCCATCACTGTCTTGCCAGAGGGGTGCTTTACACTACAGTTTTTAAATGCAACATTAACACCCCTCCTTCAGAGTGCAGGCACTGTACTTCCCATCTCCAGGACTCAAGTCCGGCCTGCCGGTTTCCCTGAACCCCTTCATAAATGTTACTTTGCTCACACTCCAACAGAACGTCAAATATTAAAAACCATTTGTCTCCATTCACTCCTATCAAACACGCTCACGCATGCCTACTGCAAGTCCAAGCCCCTCGCACACAAAACCTCCTTTACCCCCCTCCCTCCAACCTTTCCTAGGCCGACCCCTACCCCGCCTTCCTTCCACTACAGACTGATACACTCTTGAAGTCATTCTGTTTCACTCCATTCTCTCTACATGTCCGAACCACCTCAACAACCCTTCCTCAGCCCTCTGGACAACAGTTTTGGTAATCCCGCACCTCCTCCTAACTTCCAAACTACGAATTCTCTGCATTATATTCACACCACACATTGCCCTCAGACATGACATCTCCACTGCCTCCAGCCTTCTCCTCGCTGCAACATTCATCACCCATGCTTCACACCCATATAAGAGCGTTGGTAAAATTAAAATTATACTCTCATAAATTCCCCTCTTTGCCTCCAAGGACAAAGTTCTTTGTCTCCACAGACTCCTAAGTGCACCACTCACCCTTTTCCCCTCATCAATTCTATGATTCACCTCATCTTTCATAGACCCATCCGCTGACACGTCCACTCCCAAATATCTGAATACATTCACCTCCTCCATACTCTCTCCCTCCAATCTGATATCCAATCTTTCATCACCTAATCTTTTTGTTATCCTCATAACCTTACTCTTTCCTGTATTCACTTTTAATTTTCTTCTTTTGCATACCCTACCAAATTCATCCACCAATCTCCGCAACTTCTCTTCAGAATCTCCCAAGAGCACAGTGTCATCAGCAAAGAGCAACTGTGACAACTCCTAATTTGTGTTTGATTCTTTATCTTTTAACTCCACGCCTCTTGCCAAGACCCTCGCATTTACTTCTCTAATAACCCCATCTATAAATATATTAAACAACCATGGTGACATCACACATCCTTGTCTAAGGCCTACTTTTACTGGGAAATAATTTCCCTCTTTCCTACATACTCTAACTTGAGCCTCACTATCCTCGTAAAAACTCTTCACTGCTTTCAGTAACCTACCTCCTACACCATACACCTGCAACATCTGCCACATTGCCCCCCTATCCACCCTGTCATACGCCTTTTCCAAATCCATAAATGCCACAAAGACCTCTTTAGCCTTATCTAAATACTGTTCACTTATATGTTTCACTGTAAACACCTGGTCCACACACCCCCTACCTTTCCTAAAGCCTCCTTGTTCATCTGCTATCCTATTCTCCGTCTTACTCTTAATTCTTTCAATAATAACTCTACCACACACTTTACCAGGTATACTCAACAGACTTATCCCCCTATAATTTTTGCACTCTCTTTTGTCCCCTTTGCCTTTATACAAAGGAACTATGCATGCTCTCTGCCAATCCCTAGGTACCTTACCCTCTTCCATACATTTATTAAATAATTGCACCAATCACTCCAAAACTATATCCCCAACTGCTTTTAACATTTCTATCTTTATCCCATCAATCCCGGGTGCCTTACCCCCTTTCATTTTACCTACTGCCTCACGAACTTCCCCCACACTCACAATTGGCTCTTCCTCACTCCTACAAGATGTTATTCCTCCTTGCCCTATACACGAAATCACAGCTTCCCTATCTTCATCAACATTTAACAATTCCTCAAAATATTCCCTCCATCTTCCCAATACCTCTAACTCTCCATTTAATAACTCTCCTCTCCTATTTTTAACTGACAAATCCATTTGTTCTCTAGGCTTCCTTAACTTGTTAATCTCACTCCAAAACTTTTTCTTATTTTCAACAAAATTTGTTGATAACATCATTTGCTCTCTTTTTACATTGCTTCACCACTCTCTTTTTCTCCATATACTCTTCCCTCCTTGCATCACTTCTACTTTGTAAAAACTTCTCATATGCTAACTTTTTCTCCCTTACTACTCTCTTTACATCATCATTCCACCAATCGCTCCTCTTCCCTCCTGCACCCACTTTCCTGTAACCACAAGCTTCTGCTGAACACTCTAACACTACATTTTTAAACCTACCCCATACCTCTTCGACCCCATTGCCTATGCTCTCATTAGCCCATCTATCCTCCAATAGCTGTTTATATCTTACCCTAACTGCCTCCTCTTTTAGTTTATAAACCTTCACCTCTCTCTTCCCTGATGCTTCTATTCTCCTTGTATCCCATCTACCTTTTACTCTCAGTGTAGCTACAACTAGAAAGTGATCTGATATATCTGTGGCCCCTCTATAAACATGTACATCCTGAAGTCTACTCAACAGTCTTTTATCTACCAATACATAATCGAACAAACTACTGTCATTTCGCCCTACATCATATCTTGTATACTTATTTATCCTCTTTTTCTTAAAATATGTATTACCTATAACTAAACCCCTTTCTATACAAAGTTCAATCAAAGGGCTCCCATTATCATTTACACCTGGCACCCCAAACTTACCTACCACACCCTCTCTAAAAGTTTCTCCTACTTTAGCATTCAGGTCCCCTACCACAATTACTCTCTCACTTGGTTCAAAGGTTCCTATACATTCACTTAACATCTCCCAAAATCTCTCTCTCTCTCCTCTACATTCCTCTCTTCTCCAGGTGCATACACGCTTATTATGACCCACTTTTCGCATCCAACCTTTACTTTAATCCACATAATTCTTGAATTTACACATTCATATTCTCTTTTCTCCTTCCATAACTGATCCTTCAACATTACTGCTACCCCTTTGCTCTCTCTCAGATACTCCAGATTTAATCCCATTTATTTCCCCCAACCGAAGCTCCCCTACCCCCTTCAGCTTTGTTTCGCTTAGGGCCAGGACATCCAGCTTCTTTTCCTTCATAACATCAGCAATCATCTGTTTCTTGTCATCCGCACTACATTCACGCACATTCAAGCATCCCAGTTTTATAAAGTTTTTCTTCTTCTCTTTTTTAGTAAATGTCTACAGGAGAAGGGGTTACTAGCCCATTGCTCCCGGCATTTTAGTCGCCTCATATGACACGCATGGCTTACAGAGGAGATTCTTTTCCACTTCCCCATGGACAATAGAAGAAATAAAGAAGAACAAGAGCTATTTAGAAAAAGGAGAAAAACCTAGATATGTGTGTGTGTGTGTGTATATATATATATGGGAGATTCTAAAGAAAAATTGCAAAGGTTAGTGGATGAGTTTGGGAATATGTGTATAAAGGTAGAAAGTTGAAAGTGAACACAGAAAAGAGTAAGGTGATGAGGGTGTCAAATGATTTAGATAAAGAAAAATTGGATATCAAATTGGGGAGGAGGAGTATGGAAGAAGTGAATGTTTTCAGATACTTGGGAGTTGACGTGTCGGCGGATGGATATGAAGGATGAGGTTAATCATAGAATTGATGAGGGAAAAAAGGCGAGTGGTGCGTTGAGGTATATGTGGAGTCAAAAAACGTTATCTATGGAGGCAAAGAAGGGAATGTATGAAAGTATAGTAGTACCAACACTCTTATATGGGTGTGAAGCTTGGGTGGTAAATGCAGCAGCGAGGAGACGGTTGGAGGCAGTGGAGATGTCCTGTTTAAGGGCAATGTGTGGTGTAAATATTATGCAGAAAATTCGGAGTGTGGAAATTAGGAGGTGTGGAGTTAATAAAAGTATTAGTCAGAGGGAAGAAGAGGGGTTGTTGAGGTGGTTTGGTCATTTAGAGAGAATGGATCAAAGTAGAATGACATGGAAAGCATATAAATCTATAGGGGAAGGAAGGCGGGGTAGGGGTCGTCCTCGAAAGGGTTGGAGAGAGGGGGTAAAGGAGGTTTTGTGGGTAAGGGGCTTGGACTTCCAGCAAGCGTGCGTGAGCGTGTTAGATAGGAGTGAATGGAGACGAATGGTACTTGGGACCTGACGATCTGTTGGAGTGTGAGCAGGGTAATATTTAGTGAAGGGATTCAGGGAAACCGGTTATTTTCATATAGTCGGACTTGAGTCCTGGAAATGGGAAGTACAATGCCTGCACTTTAAAGGAGGGGTTTGGGATATTGGCAGTTTGGAGGGATATGTTGTGTATCTTTATATGTGTATGCTTCTAGACTGTTGTATTCTGAGCACCTCTGCAAAAACAGTGATAATGTGCGAGTGTGGTGAAAGTGTTGAATGATGATGAAAGTATTTTCTTTTTGGGGATTTTCTTTCTTTTTTGGGTCACCCTGCCTCGGTGGGAGACGGCCGACTTGTTGAAAAAAAAAAAAAAAAAATGCATGTGCGTGTCTGTGAAGTGTGACCAAAGTGTAAGTAGGAGTAGCAAGATATCCCTGTTATCTAGCTTGTTTATGAGACAGAAAAAGAAACCAGCAATCCTACCATTATGCAAAACAGTTACAGGTTTCTGTTTCACAGTCATCTGGCAGGACGGTAGTACTTCCCTGGGTGGTTGCTGTCTACCAACCTACTAAGCTGTTGTATTCTGGGCACCTCTGCAAAAACAGTAATTATGTGTGAGTGAGGTGAAAAGTGTTGAATGATGATGAAAGTATTTTCTTTTTGGGGATTTTCTTTCTCTTTGGGTCACCCTGCCTCAGTGGGAGATGGCCGACTTGTTGAAAAAAAAAATGGTTCTCATTGCATAAAAAGATGCGTGTAACTAATGTGACATTTTATTTTGGAAATGTTTCGCTCTCCAGTAGCGATTCTCAAGAGATGTTGCAGAGGTTGCTGGAGGAATTTAGGAAAGCATGTAATAGAAGAATATTAAAATTTGACCATAGGAAAGAACAAGGTGACAACTAACAAAAAATCTAGGCAAAGAAAGATTGGATATCAGATAGGAAGGAAGGAATATGGAGGATGTAAATGTGTTCAGATATTTGGTAGCAGACTTGTCTATGAAAGATGAGGTGAACTGTAGAAATGATGAGTGGAAAAAAATTATTGGTGGCATGCTGAGGCATCTATGAAGACATTTTTTAGCCATGGAGGCAAAATGAGGAATTTAACTGAGTAATTGTGGTATCAACACTGTTATATAGATGTGAAGCATGGGATTTTAAATCATGCAGCAAGGAGGAGGCTGGAGACAGTGAAGATGTCATGTTTGAAGCAATGCATGTTGTGAATATTATGCAAAGAATTCAGTGCTTGGAGATTAGAAGGTGTGAAGTTGCTAAAAGTATTATTTAGAGGGCCAAGAATGGGTTGTTGAGATGGTTTGGCTATGTAGAGAGGATGGAGCAGAATAGGATAACCAGGAGGGTGTATAAATCTGGGATGCAAGGAAGAGTGGTAAGGTTGTCCAGGAAAGCTTGAAGGCAGTAGAGATGTCATTTTTGTGATTAATGTGTGGTGTGAACATTGAAGAGAATGTGGAAGACGGTATGGGAGTCACCAAGATTATAATTCAGAGGACTTGGGAGGGGTTATTGAGGTGGTCTGGGGATTTAGAAAGGATGGAGAGTGATAGGATGATGAAGATGGTGTATTAATCATGGGTGGAAGGGCAAATGAATGGAAGAATTTTTTTTTTTTTTTTTTTTTGGGGGGGGGGGGGGGGGGGGGGGGGGGGGGGAGTTTATTCTACCTTGGTAGGAAACAACTAGTTTTAATACTATTATTTTTTTTTTTATTATCACACTGGCCGATTCCCACCAAGGCAGGGTGGCCCGAAAAAGAAAAACTTTCACCATCATTCACTCCATCACTGTCTTGCCAGAAGGGTGCTTTACACTACAGTTTTTAAACTGCAACATTAACACCCCTCCTTCAGAGTGCAGGCACTGTACTTTCCATCTCCAGGACTCAAGTCCGGCCTGCCGGTTTCCCTGAATCCCTTCATAAATGTTACTTTGCTCACACTCCAACAGCACGTCAAGTATTAAAAACCATTTGTCACCATTCACTCCTATCAAACACGCTCACGCATGCCTGCTGGAAGTCCAAGCCCCTCGCACACAAAACCTCCTTTACCCCCTCCCTCCAACCCTTCCTAGGCCGACCCCTACCCCGCCTTCCTTCCACTACAGACTGATACACTCTTGAAGTTATTCTGTTTCGCTCCATTCTCTCTACATGTCCGAACCACCTCAACAACCCTTCCTCAGCCCTCTGGACAACAGTTTTGGTAATCCCGCACCTCCTCCTAACTTCCAAACTACGAATTCTCTGCATTATATTCACACCACACATTGCCCTCAGACATGACATCTCCACTGCCTCCAGCCTTCTCCTCGCTGCAACATTCATCACCCATGCTTCACACCCATATAAGAGCGTTGGTAAAACTATACTCTCATACATTCCCCTCTTTGCCTCCAAGGACAAAGTTCTCTGTCTCCACAGACTCCTAAGTGCACCACTCACTCTTTTTCCCTCATCAATTCTATGATTCACCTCATCTTTCATAGACCCATCCGCTGACACGTCCACTCCCAAATATCTGAATACGTTCACCTCCTCCATACTCTCTCCCTCCAATCTGATATTCAATCTTTCATCACCTAATCTTTTTGTTATCCTCATTACCTTACTCTTTCCTGTATTCACCTTTAATTTTCTTCTTTTGCACACCCTACCAAATTCATCCACCAATCTCTGCAGCTTCTCTTCAGAATCTCCCAAGAGCACAGTGTCATCAGCAAAGAGCAGCTGTGACAACTCCCACCCTGTGTGTGATTCTTTATCTTTTAACTCCACGCCTCTTGCCAAGACCCTCGCATTTACTTCTCTTACAACCCCATCTATAAATATATTAAACAACCACGGTGACATCACACATCCTTGTCTAAGGCCTACTTTTACTGGGAAAAAATTTCCCTCTTTTCTACATACTCTAACTTGAGCCTCACTATCCTCGTAAAAACTCTTCACTGCTTTCAGTAACCTACCTCCTACACCATACACTTGCAACATCTGCCACATTGCCCCCCTATCCACCCTGTCATACGCCTTTTCCAAATCCATAAATGCCACAAAGACCTCTTTAGCCTTATCTAAATACTGTTCACTTATATGTTTCACTGTAAACACCTGGTCCACACACCCCCTACCTTTCCTAAAGCCTCCTTGTTCATCTGCTATCCTATTCTCCGTCTTACTCTTAATTCTTTCAATTATAACTCTACCATACACTTTACCAGGTACACTCAACAGACTTATCCCCCTATAATTTTTGCACTCTCTTTTATCCCCTTTGCCTTTATACAAAGGAACTATGCATGCTCTCTGCCAATCCCTAGGTACCTTACCCTCTTCCATACATTTATTAAATAATTGCACCAACCACTCCAAAACTATATCCCCACCTGCTTTTAACATTTCTATCTTTATCCCATCAATCCCGGCTGCCTTACCCCCTTTCATTTTACCTACTGCCTCACGAACTTCCCCCACACTCACAACTGGCTCTTCCTCACTCCTACAAGATGTTATTCCTCCTTGCCCTATACACGAAATCACAGCTTCCCTATCTTCATCAACATTTAACAATTCCTCAAAATATTCCCTCCATCTTCCCAATACCTCTAACTCTCCATTTAATAACTCTCCTCTCCTATTTTTAACTGACAAATCCATTTGTTCTCTAGGCTTCCTTAACTTGTTAATCTCACTCCAAAACTTTTTCTTATTTTCAACAAAATTTGTTGATAACAGCTCACCCACTCTCTCATTTGCTCTCTTTTTACATTGCTTCACCACTCTCTTAACCTCTCTCTTTTTCTCCATATACTCTTCCCTCCTTGCATCACTTCTACTTTGTAAAAACTTCTCATATGCTAACTTTTTCTCCCTTACTACTCTCTTTACATCATCATTCCACCAATCGCTCCTCTTCCCTCCTGCACCCACTTTCCTGTAACCACAAACTTCTGCTGAACACTCTAACACTACATTTTTAAACCTACCCCATTCCTCTTCGACCCCATTGCCTATGCTCTCATTAGCCCATCTATCCTCCAATAGCTGTTTATATCTTACCCTAACTGCCTCCTCTTTTAGTTTATAAACCTTCACCTCTCTCTTCCCTGATGCTTCTATTCTCCTTGTATCCCATCTACCTTTTACTCTCAGTGTAGCTACAACTAGAAAGTGATCTGATATATCTGTGGCCCCTCGATAAACATGTACATCCTGAAGTCTACTCAACAGTCTTTTATCTACTAATACATAATCCAACAAACTACTGTCATTTCGCCCTACATCATATCGTGTATACTTATTTATCCTCTTTCTTAAAATATGTATTACCTATAACTAAACCCCTTTCTATACAAAGTTCAATCAAAGGGCTCCCATTATCATTTACACCTGGCACCCCAAACTTACCTACCACACCCTCTCTAAAAGTTTCTCCTACTTTAGCATTCAGGTCCCCTACCACAATTACTCTCTCACTTGGTTCAAAGGCTCCTATACATTCACTTAACATCTCCCAAAATCTCTCTCTCTCCTCTGCATTCCTCTCTTCTCCAGGTGCATACACGCTTATTATGACCCACTTCTCGCATCCAACCTTTACTTTAATCCACATAATTCTCGAATTTACACATTCATATTCTCTTTTCTCCTTCCATAACTGATCATTTAATATTACTGCTACCCCTTCCTTTGCTCTAACTCTCTCAGATACTCCAGATTTAATCCCATTTATTTCCCCCCACTGAAACTCTCCTACCCCCTTCAGCTTTGTTTCGCTTAGAGCCAGGACATCCAACTTCTTTTCATTCATAACATCAGCAATCATCTGTTTCTTGTCATCCGCACTACATCCACGCACATTTAAACAACCCAGTTTTATAAAGTTTTTCTTCTTCTCTTTTTTAGTAAATGTATACAGGAGAAGGGGTTACTAGCCCATTGCTCCCGGCATTTTAGTCGCCTCATACGACACGCATGGCTTACGGAGGAAAGATTCTTTTCCACTTCCCCATGGACAATAGAAGAAATAAAAAAGAACAAGAGCTATTTAGAATAAGGAGAAAATCCTAGATGTACGTATATATATACAGTGGACCCCCGCATAACGATCACCTCCCAATGCGACCAATTATGTAAGTGTATTTATGTAAGTGCGTTTGTACGTGTATGTTTGGGGGTCTTAAATGGACTAATCTACTTCACAGTATTCCTTATGGGAACAAATTCGGTCAGTACTGGCACCTGAACATACTTCTGGAATGAAAAAATATCGTTAACCGGGGGTCCACTGTATATGCATGTGCGTGTCTGTGAAGTGTGACCAAAGTGTAAGTAGGGGTAGCAAGATATCCCTGTTATCTAGCGTGTTTATGAGACAGAAAAAGAATAATACTTTGGCTGGAACAATGCATACCAATGTTGCCAAAGTTGCCTCGTGGAGTCATGTCCAACAACTGGCTGAAGATATCCCATGAACCATCAGCACACTCATCTCTAATCTTTTCACGTGTCAATGAACCATTCTTGAAGCTGTAAAAATCAAACTGTATTAAGGTATTTCTCTACCTTTTACACAAAGCAAAATTTAATCTTGGGTAACTGTGCTGCATTTATACTTTTCAATTATATATTCACTTAAAGGCACAGCACTGGTACAAAGCACTTTTACTATTTGTTTGATTTATTTTGGTAAATAAATGTAGGTTTTTATATACCAATTATGACTGATCAAGACAGATGTTCACAATTATTTTTAGTTTATATTTTCTTTGGGAAGGAGGAGGTAAAGGAGGTCTTGTATATAAGAGGGTTTGGACATCCAATAGGTTTGTGTGAGCATGTTAGATAGGAGTGGAGGCAAATGATTTTTATGACTTGACATGCTTTGGGAGTGCGAGCAAGGTAACATTTATGAAGGGATTCAGGAAAACTGGTTAACCAGATTTGAATACTGGAGGTGAGAAGTACAGTGCCTGCACTCTGAAGGAAGAGCATCTGAACTGTAGTATCAGCATGTCTCTGGCAAGACAATGATGGAGTGATGGGGGGGGTCACCCTACTTCAGTGGGAGACAGTCAATATGTTAAAAAAAAATATGCTTTGGATGTTTTTAAATTAAATATATTTATGCATGACATGAAAATACACACAGCAACATGTTTTATCAAAGTAGCAGCAGGTGTACACACACCCGGTGGCCTGGTGGGTGGCCCGGTGGCCTGGTGGCTAAAGCTCCCGCTTCACACACGGAGGGCCCGGGTTCGATTCCCGGCGGGTGGAAACATTTCGACGCGTTTCCTTACACCTGTTGTCCTGTTCACCTAGCAGCAAATAGGTACCTGGGTGTTAGTCGACTGGTGTGGGTCGCATCCTGGGGGACAAGATTAAGGACCCCAATGGAAATAAGTTAGACAGTCCTCGATGACGCACTGACTTTCTTGGGTTATCCTGGGTGGCTAACCCTCCGGGGTTAAAAATCCGAATGAAATCTTATCTTATCTTATCTTATCACACACACACACACACACACACACATACACACACACCTGGTTCACTAATGATGGTCACTGCCTCACACAAAGTCAATGAACCCACAATGGCTGTTAAGGGGAGAATTAATTTTTTTTTGGCATTAACTGAATCAGCGTTCTGCAAATATTCATTAAGTGGTGATCAAATGTATTTAGTTTACTTCTTTATAAAATATTCTGCACAATTATATGCATTTCTAAATGAACATAAATTACTAACCCCTCATAACAATATTCACATACCTCTAAAAACAAAATTATTTATTAAACAATGTTAAAATCCATAATTAAAAACAACTACATTATGTCAAAGAATATTTCTTCAGAAAACAAAATATATACTGTGCTATACATAAAATAACAAATTATTAGTATTTGGTAGATAGGCAAATAATAAACTAACCACAGGAGAGCCATATAAGCAGTACTATCCACTGGGTTGACCAACACGTGTCCCTCTAGTTGAGGTGTAGGAATGTCCAGCCACAGAAAAAGTGTGTCGCTGGTGCCCAGGCTGACAACCACATCACCACTTCCCACACACATACCTACAACATAACATTATATTGTATATACTGCAGTTAAAAAAAAACAACTGTCTACAACTACCTTATTTCTGACATACTGACTTTGAGAAATTCTTATGAACTAATACAGTACAGTGATGCAAGCTAACAGTTCTCATTAATATGGATGGGCAATGCAGGTACAGTACTGGTACATTACTGCACACCAAGAGATATACATTTCTTCTTGGCAATCTATATTTAAAGTTACACAATATACTATAGAGGTTCTTGGCCACTGCTAAAAATACAAAAGCAGTCAATATTGCAAACTTTAAGAACCAGTCTGAAGATATCTTCCATTACAATGTTCTAAATTTTTCAATTTTATAACGTGTAAAACTATGTAGTAAGCTAAAATTAAAGAATATGTTTTCACCAGCTAGCGAGGCAGGATTGTCTCCTGTGAATGCAATCACAGCACAATCTGGATTGAAGCTGTATCGCTCCACAAAATATGAAGATACTGAGCCTAGCTTCTCTGAGGCAGGAACAGGCTTGCCTAGTTTTTCTGCCAGGCCTGGAGCACAAGCCTGAAATGAAAGTTAGTATGTCATTCTTGAAAACTGTTAAAAGATCACATCCATCTTGTCATGATAATATGTATGGTGTTCTGTGAAACTTTTCATTACTACCTACTATCACAGTTTTCTACAGAGAACATGAAAAGATCTTGCATCTTTGTTTTTAACTGTTTCCTTGCCTTTCATAAACCCCAACGTTTTTTTTATTTGACGTATTTGCTCTGGCCACTGTGGTTGTAGAATACATAATTCAACAATCTACTCTTAACTGATATATGAAGGTATGGTAAATGAACACCAGACACAAAAACCCCTGGCTTACTGAAGTCCCCTAAACCTATACTCCCTCACCAAGAGGTTTTATCTAAGCTTACAACCATATCATAGTTCTTCTTCTTTCAACGTACCAGCTGTATCCCACCAAGGTGGGGTGGCCCAAAAGGAAAAGCAAAAGTTTCTCCCTTCAAATTTAGCAATATATACAGGAGAAGGGGTTACTAGCCCCTTGCTCCCGGCATTTCAGTCGCCTCTTACGACACGCATGGCTTACGGAGGAAGAATTCTGTTCCACTTCCCCATGGAGATAAGAGGAAATAAACAAGAACAAGAACTAGAAAGAAAATAGCAGAAAACCCAGAGGGGTGTGTATATATATGCTTGTACATGTACGTGAAGCTTGGGTTGTGAATGCAGCAGCGAGGAGGCGGTTGGAGGCAGTGGAGATGTCCTGTCTAAGGGCAATGTGTGGTGTAAATATTATGCAGAAAATTCGGAGTGTGGAAATTAGGAGAAGGTGTGGAGTTAATAAAAGTATTAGCCCGAGGGCTGAAGAGGGGGTTGTTGAGGTGGTTTGGTCATTTAGAGAGAATGGATCAAAGTAGAATGACATGGAGAGCATTTAAATCTGCAGGAGAAGGAAGGCGGGGTAGGAGTCGTCCTCAAAAAAGTTGGAAGGAAGGGGTAAGGGAGGTTTTGTGGGCAAGGGGCTTGGACTTCCAGCAGGCATGCATGAGCGTGTTCGATAGGAGTGAATGGAGACTAATGGAATTTGGGACCTGACAATCTGTTGGAGTGTGAGCAGGGTAATATTTAGTGAAGGGATTCAGGGAAACCGGTTATTTTTATATAGCCGGACTTGAGTCCTGGAAATGGGAAGTACAATGCCTGCACTCTAAAGTAGGGGTTCAGGATATTAGCAGTTTGGAGAGATATGTTGTGCATCTTTATACGTATATGCTTCTAAACTGTTGTGTTGTGAGCACCTCTGCAAAAACAGTGATTATGTGTGAGTGAGGTGAAAGTGTTGAATGATGATGAAAGTATTTTCTTTTTGGGGATTTTCTTTCTTTTTGGGTCACCCTGCCTCGGTGGGAGACGGCCGACTTGTTAAAAAAAAATATGTATGTGTAGTGTGACCTAAGTGTAAGTAGAAGTAGCAAGACATACCTGAAATTTTGCATGTTTATGAGACAGACAAAAGACACCAGCAATCTTACCATCATGTAAAACAATTACAGGCTTTCGTTTTATACTCACTTGGCAGGACGGTAGTACCTCCCTGGGCGGTTGCTGTCTACCAACCTACTACCTAGATATCATAGTTAATCCTACCATAATAGTAAATTGACTGCTTTTGTCAACTTGCATTTCTTTGCAATTACTAAAGGCAGTATAACACAATTACAGGTACTTCTTCAACAGCTCTTTGCACAATTCCCACACCTCCCTCACATCTTTTAAAACAAAGCCGATTTATTTTACAAAGAACAATACTGTATAGTCAAACTGTAGGCATATGAGGCAGGGAGGCTGAAGAAAAGGGTCAAAAGGAAAGATGACACAGCGGCCTCCCTGGGACTACAAAACTGAACATTTTCAGGGTAAAAACTATCTTTTTTTCAGAAGCTCTCTGAAGATCCAGTGGTTATTTGTGTTCAAGATGTGTTTAGTTTTGATTTAATATAATTTGCTAAAACAAAAAGGACTAACATGTTTTAGTTACTCGTATGGTGGTTTTTGTACTAGTTTATGCTACCTCCCAATAAAGTGTCACCCTATATGCCTATGAATCAAATAACTACAGCAAATCAAATATGTAGCTCTTTTTTGTGTTAAAGATAAAAAGTGCATTTAAGTATGATAATTCTGTCCATGAAGGAAAATGAAAAAAAATCAGAAACAAACTTACATCCAGACAGGCTTGTGACCAAGTCTTTGTGTTTAAGTCAAGCAAATTCATGCCCGAGCCGTCAGCAAAGTCAATTGGAGCATAGCTACCCAAAAACAAGGAACAAGCAAAACTGCTCACAAGAGAAATCCTCTGAAACATAACATTATTATTAGTCAAGCCAAATTAGCCATTTCTTTCCAGAAATTATATTATTTTTATAAAAATGTTTTATGATGAAAATATTTAAGAGCTTTAACAATGACTATCTCATAATATTTGAAGATAAATATTTGTTAATACAATAAAACAGACACAGCAAGTAAGCCTAACTTCGACCACTTGACATGTAAGTATAGTAACAGTTATTAGCTATGTGATAACTAGTGTTATTGCAGTTATCACATTTTTATTTTTTTAAACATTACTAGATGTTGGTCTGGGAATACCAAGGATTTACTGAAATAAGACATACTGTGCCAGACTATAACTGAAATTACCTGGGCAACAACAGTGCCATTACATAAAACGAAACCTTACTTCAGTGTTACTGTAGGCCTCTTTACGCGTCTTGTAAATTTTTGCAATTTGGGATCCTGTAAACCTCTCATATGCACGTGAACCAGTGATGTTGGCAAGTTTCTGAAAAAATAAATAAATAATAAATTATTACAAGCCTCGCAAGAGGTGCAATATTGTTTACTCTACACATATATTCAAACATTCCTACCAAAAGCCGCTTTGGCTTACTATTGTATTTCCAAATGGAGTACAGCAAAATGAGACCAATTCTGCTGAATTCAGACACTAAACTATAATTACATGTTGCAATCCTTATTTAAATACATGTACTGGCATTACTATGAAGTAGTTTGTAAATACTACTTTTAGTTTACTCAGATTGGTTCATATAACAAGGGGCTTTCCAAGGAACGTACAAAAAGATGTAATCCCATAGTTCAACCATCATTATGTAATTCTTGTAAATATAATTTGTCTTTGATATTAAAAAGTGCATTTCAATTGATATTTGCATTTCAAATAAAGTACAAAAGCTTTTCCAAGAAAGTCTGACAATGGACTCACAACAAAAAATAATTTTTTTTTTTAACACACTGGCCATCTCCCACTGAGGAAGGGTGACCCAAAAAAGGAAGAAACGCTTTCACCATCATTCACAAAATCACTGTCTTTGCAGAGGCATGCAGATATGACAGTTCAGGTGTCACTCCAAACAGCAATATCCTAAACCCCTCCTTTAAAGCACAGGCAGTGTACTTTTCCCTCCAGGACTCAAGTCCGGCTAACCAGTTTCCCTGAATCCCTTCACAAAATATTACCCTGCTTACACTTCAACAGACTGTCAAGTCCGAAAAACCATTCACCTCCAATCACTTCTAACACTAACACTAACATGCACGCACGCACGTTTGCTATATATTATGTATATTAGACTGCACAAGTTACCTGAGGACCTCCAACTACTTCCTCCAGAGCTTGACACTGAGTGCTAGTTGAGGAGTCCATCCAGACTGGCGAGTCAGTGATACTGAAGGCCATAGCCAGCTGCTCATGGAGGAAGCGGTCAGGCTGCACTTCCAGCAGTGTTTTGCTAGCACCAGTCCTCCAGTATACACTACCGTGTTGCTGCAAATATAAATTAACGTTACATATACAGTATCCATAAGTTTAGGACTGCAAGTAATAAACTGCAGAAATTCTTAAAACTAATGGTAACAAAAAGTACTAAATTGAAGACTACAGAAAAGTATCTATTCTCTAAAATCTGAAGAACATATATGTACTATCAGAAACATTAAAGAAAAAATTCCAGGCATCCAATAAACAATTTGTTTTATCAGTATTCAGTCTTTTAAGTGTTTTCAACAGATCAAGACAATGAGCAAATCATTTTAAATTGTGACTATTCAAGTTGAGAAAACCTTACGACCTTCTGCAGTCCAGTGGACTAAGGCAAAGAGTGGCAATTCCTGACCATGGGTTTGAATCCCTTTCCTATGTTGAATTATTACATTCATTCATTACTGATTTCCAGCCAATTTGTCAAAGTACACTACAGAATTTCTATATGATACTTTTGTTACTTCTGTTACAGATAGCATCTAATCCCTTTTTCAAGATAAGGTTATAAGTATGACCACAGTTTTTAAAGGGGTGGACCGGTTAGCCAGCAGAAGGCCTCGGTCAGATGACCAAAAGCTCCGGCTGTGGGTCATCATATGACTAAGACCCGTGTCAGGAAACACTTGTCCTGTTTCCTGCCAAACCTTACCAACCCAACCAACCTTTTTAAGAGTTATGTTATACAGTATATACAGAACTCATCATTAAAATACACCAGATGGAAGGCACCTAGCATACTTCAATATCCACAGTAATACCCTACCCTGGTAGTTTGTCAATGAGACAAAAAGTTATACTGGCCTTGTAATTCAAAGCAGGACATCTCAGGGTTCCCTAAGGCTACTGAGTGGATCTTAAGTATCTTCTAGGCTTGTGTGGTGGATGGTTTTCTATCGGTGGTACTCTGTGCCATGTGGTCTTGAGGGCCAAGTTTGTTGGACAAGCACAAAGATCATCAGATTACATAAGGTAAGTCATCAAACAAAGGAAATAACAGAAACCACTGATTTGTGTGAGTGTCCAGTGAGGACCTGGCTGCATTGGTTTCTTGAGGACAGTGTTGATCATGTACCCACACCAAAAGCACATCCAGGGAAGCCTCAAAAAAAAAAAATGTACCCACTAATTTTACCTATAATAATAATGTGCCTAAACTTGCTCTATTATCATTTGCCAGAGTGTTTCAGTGTGGTGCAAGGCTTTCATTGCAAGACAGTGCCTCCTGCCACACCACAAAAATCTGTTGTTCAGTGGCTTCATGCCTGTGAGATACCATTCTTCAATGACTGGCCAGGATATCCCCCAGATCTGAACCACTAGGGAAAGAGATAACAGATCCACTAGGGAAAGGATATCAGACCGGTCCCACAACTTTAGGGTACCATATACAAATCATTGGGAAATTTACCCCACAAAACTGAGAAGAATGTGTGCATCACTTCCTAGATGGTTGACGAACATCCTAAAGTGCGAGGGACGACTTTTTTTAGTGGTCGTAGGTTTAGAGGAGGGACTCGGCATACTTTAATGATGAGCACTGCACTTGAACCACAAATGTTAAGACGCACAGTGAAGTGGAAGAATAAATGAAGAAACAGCATGGTGAAGACTTTCAAGTCTCTCAAGAAGTGCCAAAGATCAACTGAAACCAGACAGAAGAATCATTAATAAACACACAAAGAAGTTATGACAGAAAAATCATGAGTAAAAACAGAATCTATGATAGAAGAATCAACATAAGCATAAAGATACTATGACAGAAGAATCATCAGAGGCACAAAAAGTTACGACAGAAATATAAACAAAAACAAAACTTATGATGGAAGAATTATCAACAAAAGTACCAAGAAGCTATTAGGAGAAATCTCTCTGCTTTGCCGTAAGTAATTTTCTGCACAAGTTACAAAGGCAAGTGCTGGATTATGACCTACTGAAATAATTTGTCCATCTGAGGCACAAACTTCATCTTTTCAGAATATCTGGCCAAACAAAGAGCTTAAGTTGTCAGCGACTGAGTAGTTGTATGTGCAGGAGGGTACTGTATCCCAGTTGTATGTGCAGGAGGGTACTGTATCCCAGTTGTATTTGCAGGAGGGTACTGTATCCCAGTTGTATGTGCAGGAGGGTACTGTATCCCAGTTGTATGTGCAGGAGGGTACTGTATCCCAGTATGTGCAGGAGGGTACTGTATCCCAGTTGTATGTGCAGGAGGGTACTGTATCCCAGTTGCATGTGCAGGAGGGTACTGTATCCCAGTTGCATGTGCAGGAGGGTACTGTATCCCAGTTGTATGTGCAGGAGGGTACTGTATCCCAGTTGTATGTGCAGAAGGGTACTGTATCCCAGTTGCATGTGCAGGAGGGTACTGTATCCCAGTTGTATATGCAGGAGGGTACTGTATCCCAGTTGTATGTGCAGGAGGGTACTGTATCCCAGTATGTGCAGGAGGGTACTGTATCCCAGTTGTATGTGCAGGAGGGTACTGTATCCCAGTTGTATGTGCAGGAGGGTACTGTATCCCAGTTGCATGTGCAGGAGGGTACTGTATCCCAGTTGTATGTGCAGGAGGGTACTGTATCCCAGTTGTATGTGCAGGAGGGTACTGTATCCCAGTTGTATGTGCAGGAGGGTACTGTATCCCAGTTGTATGTGCAGGAGGGTACTGTATCCCAGTTGTATGTGCAGGAGGGTACTGTATCCCAGTTGTATGTGCAGGAGGGTACTGTATCCCAGTTGTATGTGCAGGAGAGTACTGTATCCCAGTTGTATGTGCAGGAGGGTACTGTATCCCAGTTGTATGTGCAGGAGGGTACTGTATCCCAGTTGTATGTGCAGGAGGGTACTGTATCCCAGTTGTATGTGCAGGAGGGTACTGTATCCCAGTTGTATGTGCAGGAGGGTACTGTATCCCAGTTGTATGTGCAGGAGGGTACTGTATCCCAGTTGTATGTGCAGGAGGGTACTGTATCCCAGTTGTATGTGCAGGAGGGTACTGTATCCCAGTTGTATGTGCAGGAGGGTACTGTATCCCAGTTGTATGTGCAGGAGGGTACTGTATCCCAGTATGTGCAGGAGGGTACTGTATCCCAGTATGTGCAGGAGGGTACTGTATCCCAGTATGTGCAGGAGGGTACTGTATCCCAGTTGTATGTGCAGGAGGGTACTGTATCCCAGTTGCATGTGCAGGAGGGTACTGTATCCCAGTTGTATGTGCAGGAGGGTACTGTATCCCAGTTGTATGTGCAGGAGGGTACTGTATCCCAGTTGTATGTGCAGGAGGGTACTGTATCCCAGTTGTATGTGCAGGAGGGTACTGTATCCCAGTTGTATGTGCAGGAGGGTACTGTATCCCAGTATGTGCAGGAGGGTACTGTATCCCAGTTGTATGTGCAGGAGGGTACTGTATCCCAGTTGTATGTGCAGGAGGGTACTGTATCCCAGTTGTATGTGCAGGAGGGTACTGTATCCCAGTTGTATGTGCAGGAGGGTACTGTATCCCAGTTGTATGTGCAGGAGGGTACTGTATCCCAGTTGTATGTGCAGGAGGGTACTGTATCCCAGTTGTATGTGCAGGAGGGTACTGTATCCCAGTTGTATGTGCAGGAGGGTACTGTATCCCAGTTGTATGTGCAGGAGGGTACTGTATCCCAGTTGTATGTGCAGGAGGGTACTGTATCCCAGTTGTATGTGCAGGAGGGTACTGTATCCCAGTTGTATGTGCAGGAGGGTACTGTATCCCAGTTGTATGTGCAGGAGGGTACTGTATCCCAGTTGTATGTGCAGGAGGGTACTGTATCCCAGTTGTATGTGCAGGAGGGTACTGTATCCCAGTTGTATGTGCAGGAGGGTACTGTATCCCAGTTGTATGTGCAGGAGGGTACTGTATCCCAGTTGTATGTGCAGGAGGGTACTGTATCCCAGTTGTATGTGCAGGAGGGTACTGTATCCCAGTTGTATGTGCAGGAGGGTACTGTATCCCAGTTGTATGTGCAGGAGGGTACTGTATCCCAGTTGTATGTGCAGGAGGGTACTGTATCCCAATTGGCAGATTGTTCAGTCATATCCCTAAAACATGCCAAAATAAATATGAACTTTGAGCACAGTCTGGACCTGATGAGACTTTGGTGAGCTTAGTCGGCCTTAATGTACATAGTACTTTATTGGGTAATCTACAATAAATGTTGTAACGCTCCAAAAGGATAAATTGACTTTGACATGCAGCTCTCGTTTTAGAAAGAGACTATGCAGGCAAGATCAAACACAGTGACAGGTTAAAAGCATTAGAGTACTGTGTGGTACTTTTAAAAAATGTTAATATACAAATCTTACACTCCCAGTTCTTCTTACAAATTAGTTTTATGGAATTAGTAATTATATTACTTCTAAATCTCAAAACTATGCAGTGTACAAAATACAGTATAAGAAAAATTCTATTATGTAATTATGTCCTCCTCTCACTGGTCATATAATGACATATTACCTACTTTATGTACTTCTAGACCTACAATAATATGTCCAAACACAGTAGTGAAACTAATTTTTTTTTTTTTTGGAACTATTTTTGCTGACAATGTAATTGAAACCAGACAGTTGGAATAAGTATATTGCAGTTTGGAGGGACATCTGAGCTGTAATGTCAGCATGCCTCTGGCAAGATGGTGATGGAGTGAATGATGGTGAAAGTTTTTTTTTTTTTTTTAGGTCAACCTACCTTGATGAGAAATGGCCGGTATGTTAAAAAAATATATATAAATCATGCATACATATTAAAGACTGTAAGACTGTTTCCTATCTTATTTGGACACTGTATAACATTGCATTTGCAGCATATTTTATATATCTTCTAGTAAAATAAAATATGATAGGAGAACAATGAATGTCTTCAATATTCTGAAATGAAAGGGAGTTTTATTTCATATGAATTGGTATAACTATTTATTCTTGAATTTCTTATTAATCCAAGTACGTACAAGATGCACACAATATAAACTCAAAATTACATCTCAAATTTAATGCTGTATTAATGTGCTAAAGCAATGTAATATTAATACTGAGCTAAATGACTGCAGTATGTCGGGTAAAGAATACATTCACAATACAATACAGTATAAAAGCTTCACACTTGTGTTTTATACTTACCACACAATACTTGTGGAAAACTTTCTCCTCTGAAAGAAATCAGACTAATCATATAGTCATCTCTGACTTAATAAATTTGTATATACTGAAGTGGAATATTATTTAATTTGTTACTTATTAAATTTATGTGTACTGTACATTCATAATTTAATAAAATAAACAATGTAGTACTATAATATTTATCTGGAATATATTATACTGTCACTAACCTATACAAATATTATCTAACAATATACAGTAAGCCTTTGATTTAACAGACAAATGGGGAAGAGGGGAAGCAAGGGTGTGTGTGATTAAAACAATAATGAACAATTTTGTAACCAATGACTTGTCTGCTGTTTCCATATCAACTGACCCAAAGAATTTTGTTCTGTATTTCTTATGTCCTTGAGAGTGAGGGTTTACTGCACAGTAGATCCTAGATGGTACAGAAGGGCCCCACTTTAAGGCGCTTTGCTTTACGGCAATATGCTAATATGGACATTTCAAATCATACCCCAAAATTTTTTATACGGCTCCTGAGTCGCTCTTACAGTTTCCGCACACCACCTGTTCACTCAGTTTATTTACATCCTCTGTAAGCTCCATATCTCTCCCAATTACTATGTCTGGAAACTTTTTAAAGTTTCAAGTGTTTTAAAGTTATTGCATACAGTATTTTATATATGTTACAATGACATCCAATGGTAGTTGTGATAGAAAGAGGAGTTGTAAGGCTCTTACTTTAAGTGCAAAGTTAGAAATGATTAAACTCAGTGAGGAAGGTATGATTGACTGAGACAGTACTGAGATATACTGATAACTGTACTTGTGTGTACCTGTACCTAAATAAACTTACACTCCTGGCATGCAGGTACATTAAAATCACTATTTGGAATTGTTACAAAGTAGGAGTAGCTACACCAGGTGAGGAAGTAGCCAAGAGTTTCTGATTGGTGTTGACGACACAATAAGCAAAATAATAATACAGCCTCTCCTCACTTATTGACAGAGTTCCGTTCCTAAGACCACATCGGTAAACGAAATCGTCGCTAAGTGAGGAGCATATTATAATGGTAATGGGTTTGCGTCAACCATCTTTGATACTGTTTTAATGTCACCTTTGCACCATTTAACACATTTCTGGTATATTTTTAATATTTATACAGTAGTGTACTGTATATTGTAATAAACAGAATAGAGGAAATCAGCTCTAATGTACATAATTTAGGTATGCATACTGGTCAGACAGCCCATCATAAGTGTGAGTCATCAGTAAATAAGTACGTTGCTAAGTGAGGAGAGGCTGTAATAATAATTGCTCTGGGGTGCTTTAAATATTAATACAGTAATTATGTTATTACAGTGGACCCCCGGTTAACGATATTTTTTCACTCCAGAAGTATGTTCAGGTGCCAGTACTGACCGAATTTGTTCCCTTAAGGAATATTGTGAAGTAGATTAGTCCATTTCAGACCCCCAAACATACACGTACAAACGCACTTACGTAAATACACTTACATAATTGGTCGCATTTGGAGGTGATCGTTATGCGGGGGTCCACTGTATAGACATTTTCATTAATCCATCTATGACATATTTTCAACATTATATAGGAAACATACACAAACAAAATGGTTCGGCATAATAGTGGCTATCTTTGTAATTAGCAAATCAAAATTGTAATTACACATTGTAACCTTTACAAGGAAATAAACTTTACTTACTTACTAAGTAACATAATTGCAAGTCATGGCAGCCAGGGAGGTGTAAAGGAGTGTATGATAATAATTACTATAACATGTAAGGTACCTAGGGATTGGCAGAGAGCATGCATAGTTCCTTTGTATAAAGGCAAAGGGGACAAAAGAGAGTGCAAAAATTATAGGGGGATAAGTCTGTTGAGTATACCTGGTAAAGTGTATGGTAGAGTTATTATTGAAAGAATTAAGAGTAAGATGGAGAATAGGATAGCAGATGAACAAGGAGGCTTTAGGAAAGGTAGGGGGTGTGTGGACCAGGTGTTTACAGTGAAACATATAAGTGAACAGTATTTAGATAAGGCTAAAGAGGTCTTTGTGGCATTTATGGATTTGGAAAAGGTGTATGACAGGGTGGATAGGGGGGCAATGTGGCAGATGTTGCAGGTGTATGGTATAGGAGGTAGGTTACTGAAAGCAGTGAAGAGTTTTTACGAGGATAGTGAGGCTCAAGTTTGAGTATGTAGGAAAGAGGGAAATTATTTCCCAGTAAAAGTAGGCCTTAGACAAGGATGTGTGATGTCACCATGGTTGTTTAATATATTTATAGATGGGGTTGTAAGACAAGTAAATGCGAGGGTCTTGGCAAGAGGCGTGGAGTTAAAAGATAAAGAATCACATAAAGTGGGAGTTGTCACAGTTGCTCTTTGCTGATGATTCTGTGCTCTTGGGAGATTCTGAAGAGAAGTTGCAGAGGTTGATGGATGAATTTGGTAGGGTATGTAAAAGAAGAAAATTAAAAGTGAATACAGGAAAGATTAAGGTTATGAGGATAACAAAAAGATTAGGTGATGAAAACTTGGATATCAGATTGGAGGGAGAGAGTATGGAGGTGGTGAATGTATTCATATATTTGGGAGTGGTCGTGTCAGCGGATGGGTCTATGAAAGATGAGGTGAATCATAGAATTGATGAGGGAAAAAGGGTGAGTGGTGCACTTAGGAGTCTGTGGAGACAAAGAACTTTGTCCTTGGAGGCAAAGAGGGGAATGTATGAGAGTATAGTTTTACCAACGCTCTTATATGGGTGTGAAGCATGAGTGATGAATGTTGCAGCGAGGAGAAGGCTGGAGGCAGTGGAGATGTCATGTCTGAGGGCAATGTGTGGTGTGAATATAATGCAGAGAATTCGTAGTTTGGAAGTTAGGAGGAGGTGCGGGATTACCAAAACTGTTGTCCAGAGGGCTGAGGAAGAGTTGTTGAGGTGGTTCGGACATGTAGAGAGAATGGAGCGAAACAGAGTGACTTCAAGAGTGTATCAGTCTGTAGTGGAAGGAAGGCGGGGTAGGGGTCGGCCTAGAAAAGGTTGGAGGGAGGGGGTAAAGGAGGTTTTGTGTGCGAGGGGCTTGGACTTCCAGCAGGCATGTGTGAGCGTGTTTGATAGGACTGAATGGAGACAAATGGTTTTTAATACTTGATATGCTGTTGGAGTGTGAGCAAAGTAACATTTATGAAGGAGTTCAGGGAAACCAGCAGGTCGGACTTGAGTCCTGGAGATGGGAAGTACAGTGCCTGCACTCTGAAGGAGGGGGTGTTAATGTTGCAGTTTAAAAACTGTAGTGTAAAGCACCCTTCTGGCAAGACAGTGGAGTGAATGATGGTGAAAGTTTTTCTTTTTCGGGTCACCCTGCCTTGGTGGGAATCGGCCAGTGTGATAATAAAATAAAATAAAATAACATGTTCTCTCTAGTACCACACCAAAGAAAATGTGTATAGTGTTACTGGGGGGAGAACTGTAGAAAAACATTCCTTACGTATGCCTTCACTCATAAATAGCATCAATCACTCTCAAAAAAGGTGTGCTGCATGTGATTGAGAGTGCTGCTGTTATGTATTTGCTGCACCAACATGAAGACAACTTGTACACAATATAAGGTGTTTATATTGTGGGAAAAGCACTTTTCAACCATATACATAATGTCAGATGAACACGTATCAACAGCCAGTTGACAGGTACGAAATATCCATCTGACAGCCCACCCACAACACTGACACCATACACACATTTATGGAGCACAATTCCCAGTGTGTTTTATAATAAGTAATAATAATACACTTTATTTCTACAAGTGAAACTGCATGTGTTGCCATTAAGTTCTGCATCTCTCTTGGTTCCATCTGGAAACTTTCCAAAGTTTCAAGGGTTTTAAAGTTATTATGTTGTAAGGCTCTTACTTTCAATGAACTCTAAGGAGAAAGTGTTGCAGGAAATTAGAAGTGCTACACCAGTGTACCTTATTACTAACATGAAAAAACTTTTACTGGTGTGGACTAAAAATCAAACTAGTCACAATGTGCCTTTAAGCCAAGCCATTATTCAGTCCAAGGCCCTAATTCTCTTCAATTCTATGAAGGCTGATAGAGGTGAGAAAGCTGCTGAAGATAAATTTGAAGCTAGCAGAGGTTGGTTTCGTCTCCTCCTGATTTCCTATAATAAATACTACTCACCTCTCGCCTTACATTAAGGCCAAAAATATTTTAAAGGTAAGTAATGAGTGTACTGAATATGCATTTAATTTTTTTTTTAGGCCTAGTTCTATTGCTAACTTAACATATGATAGCGTAAACATGTTATCAGGCATTTATATGAAATTAAAAGTGAAAAAAGGGCAATTCGCTTCTCGATGGTAGCCTGGAACCTAACCGACCGTATAAGTGGGGCCCCTCCTGCATATGCTGCAAATAGATTCAACACAAATAAACAAAAACAAGCCAATACAGGAGAAAAATAAACATGAACTAAACAAACTGCAATATGTTATTCATTGTTCAAGTGTGTTGTAATGATTCCACATGTGCAGTTTTTAATATAAATAAGGACATTTCAATTTGATTTCTTGATTTGTTTTTTGTTTATACAAGATTTTGTCATAAAAAATAAAGCTAATCTAGAGGGAATGTTGATGAAATTCTAGTCTACTCTATTTCATTGGTTTTGGCTTCAAAGAGCGAATACTTTTATATATCATTACAAACATTACTTCAACAAGTTTTAGTATTTATCTCACCTGCCCAGTACCAGAAATGGCAGCAACTGTGGAAAAATCAGCTCCTGCTACTCTCAGTTTGTCCATCAACATGTCAAGGGCCTTCACCCACATAATAGTGGGAGCAGTCACTGTCACACCATCGCCACGAACATGCACCCCACCATGGGTCCTGGCCAGAATTTACTACAGTACTAACAGTTCTTCATACATTAAGTTTACAAGCCTTACAAATAATATAATCATGCACAAACACTATTTATCATGCATCTATTGTATCTTATTAATATAAGCAATGTTCTAATTGTAATGAAACCCCTTACATCAAGAGCAACTGCAAATTCTGTACAGTACTAAAATATGCTACAGTAAATAATCTACATACAACAACAAGATAAAAGGAAACAGTAGTTAATAGCTACAACAGTATTTAAAAATAGCAAACATCAAAGGATTGTACCTGTACTCTGGTAAATCATTGTCAAACTGGACAAGAGCTTCCTGCAACACCTCTAGGCCCTCGTTAACAACAATAGCTTTAACCTGCAACGAATAAGGCTTTTGTATAACAAAATATAAAAAAAAAAATTTATTACACAAGAAAATAAGGCAGAAACCACACTCCCCATTTCAATGACCTCATTATTTTATTCAATATTTTAATATTAACATTTTTAAAGAAGGGACGGGAAGGTGACTAACACATTTCTAGAAACAATCACAGATTTTGAAAATAAAACTGAAATTAATGCTTGATATATAACTGACACAATTAAAATGTCAAAGATCACATATAAAATAACAATAGGTAATGAATAATATGAATAAAGCTGATGGGAAGCATCTCTTGTAAAATATAATGTTGAATACTGTACACAAGTTTGTAATTAATGTAATCAGACAGTGCATAACCTAATGTAAATGCATGGTTTAAATAATATCATGCATGATGTGTAGGAATACTTATCCACCATAAATAATAATCAACCAAATATAAATTAAACTAATTTTTTTTAATAGCAATATATTTCGTACAGTTCATATGTTGAAAAATCATGCCTTTAATAAAATAAATAACAGTGTTTTATAGATTCAAAGTGAAAGAAAATACAAGATAATGTCAAGCAAAGGCAGTTCTCTTATCTGCTAAATGAACATCGTACTAATAATGCAGTCTCAGATCAAGCCTCCTAACTTGGAAAGGAAACACTGCATTACGAAACTAAGAACTATTAATATACACACACAAAATAATCATTAATATTTTAATAGTATACAATACCAACAAGTCGATGAATACACGTGTCTTATTGCACACATCTTGTCAACAAATAGGTTTTATTTAGGAAAATCTGACATTATTCTAAAGACATTAGCATAAAACTGTACAATAGTTCTGAAGGTACATTTAGTTAATGTTGCAAGAAAACTTCAAAGGTATGTTGCATATATTTAATTCAGAATCACCCAATTCAATCAAACAGCAACTTATTTGTGACCCTATCAAACTTTGTTTTTTTTTTTAATTACTTTACCTAATAGAATATTCCATTCTACTGAATGCACAGCAACTCAGCAAATGACCATATGACCTGACTTTGAAATACTCATTTGTGCTTAACTGTTATTTGTTTACTATAATTTTTACCACTGAATATATCATTGCTTAGTTAATTTTAAGTTAATTTTAAGCCTGACCATAATGCTCTGCATACAAGGGGCTTTTGGTATGTTTACCTGGAGTTTACCTGGAGAGAGTTCCGGGGGTCAACGCCCCCGCGGCCCGGTCTGTGACCAGGCCTCCTGGTGGATCAGAGCCTGATCAACCAGGCTGTTACTGCTGGCTGCACGCAAACCAACATACGAGCCACAGCCCGGCTGGTCAGGAACCGACTTTAGGTACTTGTCCAGTGCCAGCTTGAAGACTGCCAGGGGTCTGTTGGTAATCCCCCTTATGTATGCTGGGAGGCAGTTGAACAGTCTCAGGCCCCTGACACTTATTGTATGGTCTCTTAACGTGCTAGTGACACCCCTGCTTTTCATTGGGGGGATGTTGCATCGTCTGCCAAGTCTTTTGCTCTCGTAGTGAGTGATTTTCGTGTGCAAGTTCGGTACTAGTCCCTTTAGGATTTTCCAGGTGTATATAATCATGTATCTCTCCCGCCTGCGTTCCAGGGAATACAGGTTTAGGAACCTCAAGCGCTCCCAGTAATTGAGGTGTTTTATCTCCGTTATGCGCGCCGTGAAGGTTCTCTGTACATTTTCTAGGTCAGCAATTTCACCTGCCTTGAAAGGTGCTGTTAGTGTGCAGCAATATTCCAGCCTAGATAGAACAAGTGACCTGAAGAGTGTCATCATGGGCTTGGCATCCCTAGTTTTGAAGGTTCTCATTATCCATCCTGTCATTTTTCTAGCAGATGCGATTGATACAATGTTATGGTCCTTGAAGGCGAGATCCTCCAACATGATCACTCCCAGGTCTTTGACGTTGGTGTTTCGCTCTATTTTGTGGCCAGAATTTGTTTTGTACTCTGATGAAGATTTAATTTCCTCGTGTTTACCATATCTGAGTAATTGAAATTTCTCATCGTTGAACTTAACCACTGTATTTCTTTGTACATCACTAGCACGTTAAGAGACCATACAATAAGTGTCAGGGGCCCGAGACTGTTCAACTGCCTCCCAGCATACATAAGGGGGATTACCAACAGACCCCTGGCAGTCTTCAAGCTGGCACTGGGCAAGCACCTAAAGTCGGTTCCTGACCAGCCGGGCTGTGGCTCGTACGTTGGTTTGTGTGCAGCCAGTAGTAACAGCCTGGTTGATCAGGCTCTGATCCACCAGGAGGCCTGGTCACAGACCGGGCCGCGGGGGCATTTACCCCCGGAACTCTCTCCAGGTAAACATCTATGTATCATGTCCAAATTAATAATAAATAAATAAATAAAATTTCCACAAGGTCCCGAATTGAGAATCCTAATAAGAATAAGACGATACTTTTTTGGGTTATTAACTTTCAAGAGGCAGTTGTTGTTCTTTGTTTATTTGTCAGAGGAAGCACATTATTATTATAATAAAAAAGAAGCGCTAAACCACAAGGGCTATACAGCGCTGCAGAGGAAACACAGGTATGATTGTTGTTACTCATGATGACTACAATATACTCACCTGCTGGGTACTGAAGTCAAATCCCAGGTAATTCTTGGGCTCGTGGGCTGCCATGTTGCTCCCTGGCTCAACATCAGTCATGATGAGACTAAAAAAAAAAGGAAACTACTAGAGATATGGAAAGATAACAGAGATAATGTGAGATGAAGGTGACACAGGTGGGTGTGAATGACAGTTTAGCTGCTGCTGTTGTTGTTGTTAACAACCGATACAGTTTCCTCCTTATTTAGCCCTGTCTTCTGCGAGTCAGGGAAAAATGTTGACAAATATGAGAAGGAATTTTAATGGGAAAAAAGTTTTCTCCGGAAAGAGAGACGGGAAGTGTAAGTTTGCAGTTAGTTGAGGTTGATGTCCTTGTGTGAACCCCAGAGAACCAGCCACCTGAGTCAACAATATCAGACTTTCAGAAAGCCTAAAAGGGGCTGATGTTGGTCTCCTGGATCACCTGAGCAGCAACAGCAGTCACTGTGTGATGAAGACAAACGTTTCAGGGGCAGGAAACAGCGAAAATTCGGCACTGATGCTGGAAGGGAACAGAGCGAGAGGTTGCCAGTGCACTAAGAGTAACCAACAAATCCAGCAGATGAGCTGAGTTGCTCCTCTTCTGCCTGTAAACATTGTCTCCAATAATCTTGGCACGACTTTGGCTTCTACTTTACAATTAAATAAAACAATAAGCTATTTTAAGATATTTTTGTAGTTATTTTCATCACGTGGAAAGCAGTACGATTATGTATATGTAGGATGCAATAAAATAATTCATTTTATTTAATTGCATATTATATTTAATAATCTAGCATTGTTGTGTACATGAGCGTCACGAACTCGGGAAGGTTGAGTTAAAAGTCTAAACGAGCTGAATTACTTGACAGAATATTACTCCATTCCAAACTACTATCCCTCCATTTCCCCCCCAAAAAAACTTCTCATATTACAACCAAAGCTTTGCTTTGCAGCCAAACAGGATGTCTTAAGCTGTACTGATGACTTAGTCACACAGCAAACTTTTTCACAAATTATTTATGTTGATAGTTGAGTTAAGCAGTCCACGGGTGTGGCTGATAGTGCTGTCATGCACTGATGACTCTCAGACTGAAATTGGAGCAAACATCAAGATAACTGGGCCTCTATCCTTCAAACAAAACTGTTTGCCATACTTCTTGCACTTAAGTGCGTCCTTGTATCTAAGGCTGACACTTTAATTGTAACTATCTATCATCCATAAATGCTCTCAACTCATGAAGTATAACTTGTGTCAGGAGCCAGACACAGTGGAGTCAGAGGACACCTGTGGACTCCACATCACATTGGTCTTCAGAAACATGATAGAACTGATGAATTGGCTAGGTTACATGCCATCAAAAAGAGAGCAGATTACAGTCTTGGCTTGTCAGTTAACACTTTGAGAACTTTTTAGGTAGGGACCCCTTTGCACTTGCACCATGTGTGCAGTCTTGGATGAGCCCCTGAACCCCTTGGACCGCGGGGCCCCCAAATGCGCGGGCCCCTAAATGCGCGGGGCCCTAGGTAAATGCCTAGTTTTCCTATGCGGTAATCCGGCCCTGCCTGC